>NW_028155792.1:495000-505000 GCF_963454915.1 Gymnoscopelus microlampas | reverse complement strand
AATGTCCATAGAATGGACTTTCCACTGATTTTGACAAATCACAGCTAGCAATAACCGTAGTGATTCAGAAGCACAGGTTGGTGAATCTTTCTGTAGCTGTTGTATATTAAACTCTTCAAACCCCCTGGCTACAAGTCTGGCTTTGGGCACAATACCATTTTCCGTTTCTTTTAGACTGCAGACCCATCGAGTGGAAACACACTTTTGGCCTGCATCCTCAACTTCTTCAAAAACATTATTGTTGTTCCAGTTTTTTATCTCTTCCTGTTTAGCTGCATCAAAAGATATGTCTTTCGTTATTAGCACATCAGCATCTCTGGCTTCTGATTCAACGCTGAGACTATTGACACGAGACAGATCAACTGCCTCCTGTTGACCATGACTCCCATCAGTCTCAAGAAGCTGCAGATTATACCAGTTTTTGTACACTCCTGTGGCTTTTCCTGCTCTGCTTAGAACTACAGCTTTACATGGAACACTGTCATCGTCTTTCATAAAGGTTACAGTCTGTCCTGTTTTTAACTTTACATTTGCAGGAAGAACAGAGTCATCATCACAGACATTGTGCTCCAATCCAGGTCGTGTCACATCATTTTGAGTCCCTAGAGGACGTACCCCTGCTCCTGCACTTGACTCACTGTCACTCTCCTGTTCGTTGTCTGTGGCTTGTCCACTATATGAGCTACCTGTGGCTCTATTTACAACACCTGTGTTTTGATCTTGTTCAGTATCTGCTGCACTGTTCTGAACAACTTTTTCACTATTTGTGTCATTGAGAACCTCACCCTGTCCAGTAGTCTGAACATGTGTGTGTACCTTATTAAGTCTTAAGTGATGCACTCTAACAAGGATTCCACCATGTCTTACAAATACAACAGCTCCATCCTGACCGATAACTACACCCGGCCCCTTCCATTCTGCACTGTCAGCTCGTTTGTAATAGACTTTGTCTCCTGTCTCATATTTTTCATCTGTGGGTCTGAGCTGCTTACGTAGGGCTCTTCTTATCCTCTCTGAACACTCAGCTTCAGTGAAAGCCTTCCTAGATGCATGCAACGCTGATATGTGTTGCCCTACCCTTGCACTTACTGTAGTACCTTCTAGGGCAGGCAGCTTATCAATTAATACAGAGGGAAGGTTAGGATTTTGACCAAAAACAAGTTGATGTGGACTATACCCATGGACACTGTGCATACTGTTTTTGGCCATAAGGGCCCAATCTAGGGCAGTGTGCCAATCACATCCATTTTCCCGTCTCACCTTCAAGAGAATGTCAGTGAGAGTCTGATTGTGTCTTTCCAACAGCCCATTGCTCCAAGGACTGTATCCTGCTGTTGTCCTCGTCTCGATGTTGAAGTTCTCCGCCATATCTCTGAACTCTGCATTATTGAACTCGCCTCCATTGTCGCTGTACAGAATACGGGGGGGCCCATGAACACTAATCCACGTGTGGATAAGAGAGTTGACAATTTCAGAGGCCTTTTTGGTTTTCACAATACTTCCTGCACTGAAGCGTGTGAATTGGTCAATCACATGTAGATACCATACTCCTGGCTCCAACTCGTGCAGGTCCACTGCTACGGTTTCATTGTATTCCGACGCTAGAGGCAGACCAACAGCTGGCTTTGGCTTTGTTCTGCTGTATCTCTGACATATGTCGCAGTCATATACTATTTGTTGCAAAATGGTGAGGCAGTCCTTGTCTTTATTTCCAGAGCTTTGGATTAACCTCTGCAGCCTGTCTGCTGATGCGTGGCCAAACTGTTTGTGAAGCTTGAGAAGGACCTTGCGCTTTTCACCTGGGGACATGTTTTCTGTCACGGTCAGGGCTTCATCTTCAGCTGTAGCTGCAAGTATCACGTCATCTTTCATTTTCCTCTTTGTGTTGTCTTCATCTCTTATGTCTACACAGTAGTGTCCTGAGCTAGTGAACTCAAGAGGTATCTGTTGCTTAAACATCACTGCTCTGTCATTTTCCATGTCTAAAACAGTTCCTGCCCTCTTCAGTGATGATTTACTTAGCAGAAGTGGGATATCAACTTCGACCACTTCTGTCTCTATGTAACATTTTGTTTGTCCTATCTTGGCAGGTAGTTTCACTTTCCTGGTAGAATATACTAAGTTCCCATCTCCAAAACGAAATGGTCTGCAACTGTGATGTTCTGTCTTCATCAGCTTGTTTGCCTGCTCTTTACTGAGACCATTAACAAAGCTGACAAGCCATTTCTCCCCACACACTGTACGAGTGCATGCTGTGTCTATGATGGCTGATCCCAGGGATTCAGTCATGAAAATCTCAGAGTCAGACATGCGGTCATTTGTCAACAACGTGATATTGACTTCATCTACATTTTCGTCTTCAGTGAATCTTACATGTTCGTTCCTCTTGTGGGGGCAGTCCTTGGCCCAATGGAATGTGCTTTGACACACCGCACATTTTGATCGCTTACCGAACTTATCCAATGGATTAGTACCCGGCAGCGGTGACTTCTGTTGAGCACCTTGGAACGTCGTGTTCCGTCTTCCTTTTCCTTGTCGTTGTTCTGTGAAGAAAGCTGCGTCCTGGTTTAGTTGTATTCCATTTGACGAGCCTGGCGTTTTCCCTCCAAATATCCGCTTGAGTGCCGACTTCATCGATGAAAACTTTAGGTCAGGACATGCCGTCAGTGCAAGCTGTCTGTTTTTCTCGTCGAGACAGGCTGTATCTAACAGCTTGAAGGCTAATATGGCATCAGGAAGCGTCATGTTATACTTTTTCATCCGATTGTATCGCTGTTCAAAGTCAATTATGTAGTCCGCCATTGAAACTGAACTGTCCTTTGTTAAACGATCAAACTGGGAATACGCTTCGTAGGCCCGATCCCTTTCCTCTTGCTGAAACACGCCATCCAGTTTCGCCAATAAAGTCTCCATACCATTATCACGGTCCAAGTCTTCTGCAGGTATTTCCATAGCGATTTCCCTGGCTCTTCCTTCGAGCCCCAACGCCACAGCAAGCGCCTGCTTCTTTTTATCGAGTTCAGTAACTCGCGTCCATATGTTGACTTCATTTTTCCAACACTCGTATGGTCTTGCTTCGTCAAACTTCGGCGGTACTCTATAGTTTGCAGCCATCTTCAAACCATCCTCTGCTACCAATGTTGATCTCGAACTTAATAAACACGACGTTTATTCCTTATAGCTCAGTTTATTGAATAGTACAGGCAGTGGGACAAACAACAACCACAAGTTCCCTCCATGTACATAATGTGAACCGCAGCGCTCACTGCGCATGCGTATATCCCCGTGTGGGTCATACCATAAAGTGTATAGTAGAGGGGCAACCTAAGTTAACACATAATTATAACATAATGTGTTTGATGATGTGAGTGATACAGTACAGCTGTAAAAAAAAACATATTTGATCCTATTGTAAAGTGTTGTGTCTATCAAATTCATGTAGTTTTAACATAATTCATGTGTTTCAATAGTCCAACTTGTGGCCCTTCACTCACTTTATCAAAGTCAGAAAATGCTGCCCATCCCTGCTCTATACGATGACACAAAATATGACTAAATATATCGAGAGATTTTGTCAACAAATAAAAACTAGACTAAACTAGAACATTTAGTTATTTCCTGGCACAAAAATATTTTTTGAGGCAGCCCCAAAAAAATCCATCATTTGGGCGGTCCTTCATATGAAAAAGGTTTGAGAAACCAGCAGTTCTACTATGATTAACACACAACCTCTCTCCCCCTTTCTTTCTTTCTTTCTTTCTTTCTTTCTTTCTTTCCTGTGACCCGACCCCATGCTTTGGCCATCCCGTCCTGCAGGTGGCGCTGTCCACGTTCGCCGTGTACGTCCTGAGCGACGAGAACAACATCCTGGACGCCCAGAAGGCCTTTGTGTCTCTGGCTCTGTTCAACATCCTGCGCTTCCCCCTCAACATGCTGCCCATGGTCATCAGCAGCATGGTGCAGGTTGGTGTGGCCGGCCTCCCCCATGTGTAACACATCATGCTGCCTGCAGCGCCCTCTGGTGTCCCTCTATGTCTGGGAGGGGGTTTGTTTGTTCCACCATGCAGGGGGGGTCCGCACGATGGACCTTTTAGGGGGTCTGTGACAACATATCTGTAAAGGTCTCATGTTCATTTAACCCATTAAGACCTGGAACGCATCTGTGTCACTTTAGATTTCTTTGGCTATTCAAAGATAGCAGATATACAAGCTCATAGCGTGGCACCGAGCTGCCGCGCTATGAGCTTGTAGATCTGCTATTTTTTGAAAAAAAAAAATGTAAATCCGTTTTTTGAAAAAAATCTTAAAAAAATGTTTCAAGATTTTTCAAAAATAGCAGATCTACAAGCTCATAGCGCGGCACTCGGTGCCGCGCTATGAGCTTGTATATCTGCTATTTTTGAATGGCCAAAGAAATCTAAAGTGACACATATATGCGTTCCAGGTCTTAATAGGTTAAAGGTAGGTGATTTACTTTGGTCAAAATAACTGTTAAATAGCTCTATATTGTGATAGTACTCATTGCTATAGAGTGTCTGTTCAGTAACAGGAGTCTGCATGTCTCTCTCCGGCTCTTTAAATAAACAGAAAATGCATTTCCAGGTCAGGATACCAAATTTCATCCAATCAGGATAGAGTAATCAGTCAGGATACAGATTAAACAAATGCAATTAGAAGTGATGACACAAAGAAATGAGCAGACACACAATTGGAAATGTAACACTATAAGAATTAAGCTGATAAATGGGTATACTCTCTCCCGATTGGCTGAAATGTTGTCACCTACCTGAAAATGTATTTTCTGTTTATTAAAGAGCTGGAGAGACATGGAGAGACTCCTGTTACTGAACAAACACTCTATAGCAATGATTACTGTCACAATATAGTGCGTTAACCTTTTAACAAAAACACTTTTTGTTTTAACCAAAAAAATAAAGTTACAGACACGTTTAAGGGTTCCATTTGGACCCCCCCCCCCCTGGTGGTCCCCCCGGACCTTATGTTGAGAACCAGTTCCTTTAGCCATCATCAGTCAGTCAATCACATCGCCTCAGCCTCAGCCGCACCGCCAACGTTTTCGCTTTGCCTTCAGCCGCCCGTCACTTCGCTACCACTACTGTAACCAACTCTACTACCACTGTAACGCTTCTCGCACGTGATTTCTGCTTTCTGTCTGTGTTTCTTCCTTTGCATGAAGACATCTAATTCACACTGTGTGAGCTATCCAGTGTTGATTTCATCGACTAAAACTATGACGAAAAATGTCTGTCGACCATACCTTTTTTACACTGGGGAAAACTAAATAAAAACTAAGCTATGATGACTAAAACTAACTAAATATATTGACAATTTTGTCAACAAATAAAAACTAGATGTCAGTGAGGGATCTAGTGGAGAAGAGATCCAGTAGAACTAAAAGACAAGTCGATTCATGTTTGGTTGCGCTCGGGTGTTGCACTCTGAAAATAGCAGATCTACAAGCTCACAACGTGTCGCGCTGCGACGCGTTGTGAGCTTGTAGATCTGCTATTTTCAGCATGCAACCAAGTGTAAAATCCGCCATAACGACGCCATCAAGGCACCGCCAACATACGTTTTAGTCGACTAAATCAACTGTAGTAGATTTAGTCGACTATAATCTTATGATATTTAGTCGACTAAAAGTAGACAAAAACTAAAACATTTCAGATGACTAAAATATGGCAAAATCTAAATCTGCTGTCAAAATCAACACTGGTGGCGTCATTCATGATATGCATTGTAAGTGACTAACTGCCGGGCGATTTGTCGCTTTTATCGCTTTCTCTGCTTCGTTAACGCTTGGTGTGAACTGACTGTTGTCAATGAGACCGTTCTAAAGACAGTGGCTAATCTGTGATCTTGAGTCACAACGTGTAATGCTAGTAATGCTATCGTCCCTGTGCTAAACTAACATGACTAACTCTAATGTAACATTGTCAGTGGCGTGCACAGACATTTTGAGGGGCAGGTGCTCAAGTAAATTATACTTTTTTTTGTTTACTTGGTCTGCTCTTTTTTCCCTCTACACCTATACCTCTTCGCCAAAAATAGCCGATCTACAAGCCCACAACGCCTCGCAGCGCGAGGCGTTGTGGGCTTGTAGATCTGCTATTTTTGGCTAAAGTTCTCCTCAGAAAAGGGATGCTAGGTTTCGAGTGGTTATGGTAAAAAAGAAAATCATATCACATAAAGATTTGGCAGACCCCCTGTAGTAACTCTGAGGACCCCCTAGGGGTCCCGGACCCCCTGTTGAAGACCCCTGCTGTAAACTGGGAAAAACAACTTTTTTTTTTCAAAAGGGCACTTCTGGCCAAGAGGGCAAAGGGCAGGTGCTCTAGCGCACCTAGAGTATCTGTGCACGTCCCTGGTTGTCAATGAGACTGTTCTAAAGACTAAGAACAGTCTTGGCTAATCTGTGATCTTGAGTCACAACGTGTAACGCTAGTAATGCTATCGTCCCTGTGCTAAACTAACATGACTAACGCTAATGTAACATAGTCTAACCTGTACGATAACAGAGTGATATCTAGAGAACCTTTCAGATATGTTTTTGTATTATGCTGTTGATTGATTAATTGATTCATTGTATTTGCTGTAAATTTGACGTGAATCTACTAATGTCTCACGGTGTTTAACAAGGTCTGACTGCAGCGTTAAAAGGGTTAAAAAGCGAACATCGGTATGTTCCTTATAATCTGGGAAATCACAAATCTATTAACAAGTATTTGTAACGCATAGAGACCCAGGAAAGCTGACGCTTTGCACTTTATCAGTATTAAGCCGATATTAAGATTGCGTCTGATCACTCACGCGGGCCAAAGAACAGTAAATGCAAGTAAAAATATTAATTTAACCCATTAAGACCTGGAACTGTGTCATTTTTAGATTTGAGCTAAAAAGCATTATTTTACACTTTAGGCTATTCAAAAATAGCAGATCTACAAGCTCGTAGCGCGGCACCGAGTGCCGCGCTACGAGCTTGTAGATCTGCTATTTTTGAAAAATTGTGAAAATGTGCGCAAATCCTCTGAATATATATATTTTTAAAGCGAACATGAATATATATATTTTTAAAGCTAACATTTTTAACTCAAATCGTTGCTTCTGGGGGGGTCCCTGGGAAAAAATATTTTGATGGGGGTCCGCGGCCAAATACATATCATTTTGGGGGTCCTTGACATGAAAAAGATTGAGCACCACTGATATAGAAACATAAGTTTTTCAGAAAACTGTTGAGATTTAGGAGACGTGTAGAATCGGCTTCAGGTCTCAATGGGTTAACGTTGAAAACAGATGCATGTAGTGTTGAAATAAATGACACCACACTCATTCTAATAACCACATCAGAAGGTTTGATGCACGTGGATGTTTTGCTGGTATTTGGCTCATCGTATCATATCATACCATCATGGGGATGTTGCCTGTTTGCACAACTCACTCGCGTCTTATTGCTTTAACTCTTAACCCATTGAGACCGGGAACGCATCTGTGTCATTTTAAGATTTATTAGGTTATTCAAAAATAATCTACACGCTCATAGCGCGGCACCGAGTTCTGCACTATGAGCTTGTAGATCTGCTATTTTTGAAAAATCGTGAAAATATGTGTAAATCATTGAATATATATATTTTTAAAGCGAACATTTGTAACTCAAATCTTTGCCTCTGGGGGGTCTCAGGAACTAAATATTTTTAGATGGGGGGTCCACGGCCAAATACATATAATTTTGGGGGTCCTTGATATGAAAAAGGTTTGAGAACCACTGGTTATAGCAGGGGTATTCAACTAGATTAGGCCACAACTGTAAAATTTTACATAAATAATAATTATGATTTTTTTTTTTTTGGAATATGGCCAGGGGCCACAAGGAAGCTCCTCGCGGGCCGCACGTTGAATATCTATGGGTTATAGCAACATAAGTTTTTTCAAAAAAACTGTTAGGATTTAGAAGACATTTGTAGAATCCCCCAGAAGCAAAGATTTTAGTTACAAATGTTCGCTTTAAAAAATATATATATTCAAAGATTTGCACAAATGTTCAAGATTTTTCGAAAATAGCAGAAAATGACACACAGATGCGTTCCCGGTCTTAATGGGTTAAAGTTAAGTTGACTTCATTATTGGACACACTGCTTCATTGAGCGTATAACACAGGGTTGTTGTACTGTGAGCACCTCGCATGATCACACACACACACACACACACACACACACACACACACACACACACACACACACACACACACACACACACACACACACACACACACACACACACACACACACACACACACACACACACACACACACCCAGCGGCTGGGATTGACAGACTGGTTTGGTTTTAAGTGGTAGAAGGAGGCTGGCCACATCCTATCAGGCTGCTGATGATGTTTGGGCAGCACGTTGTTGCTCCTGTGTTGTAGAGACTACTCTCTAAAGGTGTAGGACACTGTGGTAGAGGGTTAAGGGTTGTGTGTGGTTACCTTGCCGTCATGATGGCAAAGTATGCCAGAGATGGGCGAGAAACATAACTGCTCTATCGATTAGAAATCGGTCATTGACAATATGCTCCTCGTTACTATCCGTAGATGAACTCATTCACTGCTAGACTTATTTCTGGCTGCGTTTGCTCACTGCCAGAGATTTTTCATAGTAAAAATAAAAGTACACAGGAGCCGAAATACAGAATTCTTAAGTAATAAGTTAACCAGGAAGTGGATAGGGGTCTAGATCTTCGAAAAATGATATCTCCTGGGTCTGCGGGTCAAATAAAAAATAAAAAAACGTTAGTTTTTTTGGAACAATTAAAATTACGTTTTTTACGTTCTTGGCAGAGAATGAGTTAAGACTCTCGTAGATGTATTTTATCGATTTTCAACCTACGAGAAAATCCATAGTTTTCAATAAAGAAGTGTTTTAATCCCGTCTGTGGCCGATTCTGACGGATATTCTAATTAACTAACAATTTTGCCCCCCAACCAATGCTCTATTCAGTGGTTTTCAACCAGTGGTCCGGGGACCACCAGTGGTCCTTGAGGGAGTACCAGGGGGTCCCCAGCGAAATGCGTTAACATAGCTTCACAATCATTTTAACCACTTAGCTTTGGCTATTCAAAAATAGCAGATATACAAGCTCATAGTGCGGCACCGAGTGCCGCGCTATGAGCTTGTATATCTGCTATTTTTGAAAAACCTTGAAAAAGTGTTCATAATCTTTGAATATTTATATTTTTTAAAGCGAAAATGAACTGATATCTTTGCTTCTTGGCATGAAAAAGGTTGAAAACCACTGCTCTATAGTGTCAGAATCAGCTTTGTTTGCGTTAGTTTACGTGCTTAAAGAGCTCCTATGCCTCTCTACCGTACAATGTAAGTCAACGAGGAGCATATTTTCAATGACCGATTTCTAATCAATGGAGAAATTATTTTAGATTTCTCGGCCACCTTTGGAGTTACATCATGGTAAGGTGACTACACAACCCAATAAACCTCTACCAAAGTGTTCTTGCCCTTTTTAAAGGGATAGTTCACCCCTAAAATGACTTTTCTTCTATAGATAACTCACCCCATGGAGACTTGAATTCATGGATACTTCTTTTGCTTTTTGTCTCATTCCTAAGCCAATAATTTGATGACCGGCAGCGGTCCTGGTCAAATTATTGTCTTAGGAATGAGACAAAAACAAAAACAAATAGTGACTAATCCATAGAAAAAATGTTTGTTTTAGGGTGAACTACAGACAGTATCCCTTTAAGCATTCTGTCAGTGGTAGACAAAATGCTCAACCTCTGTACTTGAGTTGAAAAGTTGCATGCTTTAAAAAGTATACTTAAGTATTTGAACGTGCAAATGACAGAGTACGTTTGCATTGCTGTATTGATATTGAGATATTTTCACTGTTTTTGAAATAGAGGTTAAGTGTGTGAGTGAAGAGAGTGAAAGCCATGAGTTAAAAACAAAACAAATACTCAAGTAAAGT
>NW_028155792.1:427500-490000 GCF_963454915.1 Gymnoscopelus microlampas | reverse complement strand
TTCTGTGTGGTTGTTTGTGTGTGTTTGTGTGTGGTTCTGTGTGGTTGTGTGTGGTTGTGTGTGGTTCTGTGTGGTTGTGTGTGGTTCTGTATGGTTCTGTGTGGTTCTGTATGGTTGTGTGTGGTTGTATGTGGTTCTGTGTGGTTGTGTGTGGTTCTGTATGGTTGTGTGTGGTTGTGTGTGGTTGTGTGTGGTTCTGTGTGTTTGTGTGTGGTTGTATGTGGTTCTGTGTGGTTCTGTGTGGTTGTGTGTGGTTGTGTGTGGTTGTGTGTGGTTGTGTGTGTGTGTGTGTGTGTGTGTGTGTGTGTGTGTGTGTGTGTGGTTGTGTGTGGTTGTGTGTGGTTGTGTGTGTTTGTGTGTGGTTCTGTGTGGTTGTGTGTGTGTGTGGTTGTGTGTGGTTGTGTGTGTGTGGTTGTGTGTGGTTGTGTGTGGTTGTGTGTGTTTGTGTGTGGTTCTGTGTGTTTGTGTGTGTTTGTGTGTGGTTGTGTGTGGTTCTGTGTGGTTGTGTGTGGTTGTGTGTGTTTGTGTGTGTTTGTGTGTGGTTGTGTGTGGTTGTGTGTGGTTGTGTGTGGTTGTGTGTGTTTGTGTGTGTTTGTGTGTGGTTGTGTGTGGTTGTGTGTGGTTGTGTGTGGTTCTGTGTGTTTGTGTGTGGTTGTGTGTGGTTCTGTGTGGTTCTGTATGGTTGTGTGTGGTTGTATGTGGTTGTGTGTGGTTGTGTGTGGTTGTGTGTGGTTCTGTGTGGTTGTGTGTGGTTGTGTGTGGTTCTGTGTGGTTCTGTATGGTTGTGTGTGGTTGTATGTGGTTGTGTGTGGTTGTGTGTGGTTGTGTGTGGTTTTGTGTGTTTGTGTGTGGTTCTGTGTGGCTCTGTGTGGTTGTGTGTGGTTCTGTGTGGTTCTCTGTGTGGTTGTGTGTGGTTGTGTGTGGTTGTGTGTGGTTGTGTGTGGTTGTGTGTGGTTCTGTGTGGTTCTGTGTGGTTGTGTGTGGTTGTGTGTGGTTCTGTGTGGTTCTCTGTGTGGTTGTGTGTGGTTGTGTGTGTTTGTGTGTGGTTGTGTGTGGTTGTGTGTGGTTGTGTGTGGTTGTGTGTGGTTGTGTGTGGTTGTGTGTGGTTCTGTGTGGTTGTGTGTGGTTGTGTGTGGTTGTGTGTGGTTGTGTGTGGTTCTGTGTGGTTCTGTGTGGTTCTGTGTGGTTCTGTGTGGTTGTGTGTGGTTGCGTGTGGTTGTGTGTGGTTCTGTGTGTGGTTCTGTGTGGTTGTGTGTGGTTGTGTGTGGTTGTGTGTGGTTCTGTGTGGTTGTGTGTGGTTGTGTGTGTGGTTGTGTGTGGTTCTGTGTGGTTATGTGTGGTTGTGTGTGTGGTTGTGTGTGGTTCTGTGTGGTTGTGTGTGGTTGTGTGTGTGGTTGTGTGTGGTTGTGTGTGGTTGTGTGTGGTTGTGTGTGGTTGTGTGTGGTTGTGTGTGTGGTTGTGTGTGGTTCTGTGTGGTTATGTGTGGTTGTGTGTGGTTGTGTGTGTGGTTGTGTGTGGTTGTGTGTGGTTGTGTGTGGTTGTGTGTGGTTGTGTGTGGTTATGTGTGGTTGTGTGTGGTTCTGTGTGTGGTTCTGTGTGGTTGCGTGTGGTTGTGTGTGGTTGTGTGTGGTTGTGTGTGGTTGTGTGTGGTTGTGTGTGGTTGTGTGTGTGGATGTGTGTGGTTGCGTGTGGTTGTGTGTGGTTCTGTGTGTGGTTCTGTGTGGTTGCGTGTGGTTGCGTGTGGTTGTGTGTGGTTGTGTGTGGTTGTGTGTGGTTGTGTGTGGTTGTGTGTGGTTCTGTGTGGTTCTCTGTGTGGTTGTGTGTGGTTGTGTGTGGTTCTGTGTGGTTGCGTGTGGTTGCGTGTGGTTGTGTGTGGTTGTGTGTGGTTGTGTGTGGTTGTGTGTGGTTCTGTGTGGTTCTGTGTGGTTGCGTGTGGTTGCGTGTGGTTGTGTGTGGTTGTGTGTGGTTGTGTGTGTGGATGTGTGTGGTTGCGTGTGGTTGTGTGTGGTTCTGTGTGGTTGCGTGTGGTTGCGTGTGGTTGCGTGTGGTTGTGTGTGGTTGTGTGTGGTTCTGTGTGGTTGCGTGTGGTTGTGTGTGGTTGTGTGTGGTTGTGTGTGGTTCTGTGTGTGGTTCTGTGTGGTTGCGTGTGGTTGTGTGTGGTTGTGTGTGGTTGTGTGTGGTTGTGTGTGGTTGTGTGTGGTTGTGTGTGTGGTTGTGTGTGGTTGTGTGGTTGTGTGTGGTTGTGTGTGGTTGTGTGTGGTTGTGTGTGGTTGTGTGGTTGTGTGTGGTTGTGTGTGGTTGTGTGTGGTTGTGTGGTTGTGTGTGGTTGTGTGTGTGGTTCTGTGTGTTTGTGTGTGGTTGTGTGTGTGTGGTTGTGTGTGTGTGTGTGGTTGTGTGTGTGTGTGTGGTTGTGTGTGGTTCTCCAGGGTTCCGTGGCCTACGTTCCTCAGCAGCCATGGATCCAGAACGACACCCTGAAGGACAACATCATGTTCGGTCAGGAGAGGAAGGAGAGGTGGTACCAGTGTGTGGTGGAGGCCTGTGCCCTGCTGCCTGACCTGGAGATCCTGCCCGCAGGAGACAACACAGAGATCGGGGAGAAGGTACTGTACATACTGTACATCCTTGGTTCTCAAAGTGGGGTCCGGGGACCCCCAGGGGTCCTTGAGGGAGTTCCAGGGGGTCCCCAGCTAAATGATTTTATGAACCAAATGGACCCTTATGGGTCTGTAACTCTGAGAGTGTATAAATGGAACCAAATGGACCCTAACGGGTCCATTTGGTTCCATTTGTACACTCTCAGAGTTACATTAACATTGATTTTACTATTTAAATTGGCGTCCCAGAGATATAAATGCCATTAAATGGGGGTCCGTTGCCTCTAATGCATGTCAAACTGGGGGTCCTTGAAATTAAAATGGTTTAGAATCACTGCTAGAGCCGTAAAAATCTCTCTCTTATGGGGGTCCCTGAGGCATATCTTTTCAAATGGGGGTCCGCGGGCTATTAAGTGTGAATTTGGGGGTCCTTGACATGAAAAAGTTTGAGAACCACTGCTGTACATACTGTACTTACTGTACATACTGTACTTACTGCACATACTGTACATACTGTACGCACAACGAGGACACATTTAGACCCAGTGGTTATCAGACTTTATTTATTTTATTTTCAAGGACTCTGATGGTCATTACACACCGGCCATTATTCGGTGTGTAATGTAATTATTCGGTTATTCGGTCTCGTTCCGAATAAGCTCCGTGGAAGCTTGCATTGACTTTATAAGGTTTTTAAAAAAAAACGTATTATTCGCATAAAAAAAATCACCCCCGGTGTGTAAGGACCTTAACTCTGTGATAGTGTTGTTTTTGACAGCGAGTTTTGATTTAGTTTTAGTCATATTTTAGTCACCTGAAAGGTTGTACTTTTAGTCTGGTTTTAGTCGACTAAATCTACAGTTGATGATTTTCACTTGGCTGCATTTGAAAATAGCAGATCTACAAGCTCACAACGCGTCGCACTGCGACACGTTGTGAGCTTGTAGATCGGCTATTTTCGGTATGTGACACCCACGCACCCATGATGACTTGTCTTTTAGTTCTACTGGATCTCTTCTCCACTAGATCCCTCACTAACATTTTAGTCTAGTTTTTATTTGTTGACGAAATTGTCAATATATTTAGTCTTAGTTTTAGTCATCATAGCTTAGTTTTTATTTAGTTTTTATTTAGTTTTTATTTAGTTTTCGTCAGTGAATAAAGGTAGTCAACAGATATTTTTCGTCATAGTTTTAGTGGACAAAATCAACACTGCTCTGAGAGTGTACACATGAAACCAAACGTTCAGGGTCTGTTTGGCTGCAGGGTCTGTAGAGGCCACAATTGCTCAAAATAAATCTCTCTTTTGTCTCTCTGTCTGTCTCTCTCCTTGTCTGTCTCTGTCTCTGCCTCTGTCTCTGTCTCTCCCTCACCCTCTCTCTCCCTCCCTCCCTCCCTCCCTCCCTCCCTCTCTCTCTCTCTCTTTCTCTCCCTCTCCCTCCCTCCCTCCCTCCCTGTCTCTCTCTCTCTCTCCCCCTCCCTCCCTCCCTCCCTCTCTCTCTCCCCCTCCCTCTCTCTCTCTCCCTCCCTCCCTCCCTCTCTCTCTCTCTCTCTCTCCCCCTCCCTCTCTCTCTCCCCCTCCCTCCCTCCCTCCCTCTCTCTCTCCCCCTCCCTCTCTCTCTCCCCCTCCCTCCCTCCCTCCCTCCCTCCCTCTCTCTCTCTCTCCCTCCCCCTCCCTCCCTCCCTCTCAGGGAGTGAACCTATCAGGCGGTCAGAAGCAGAGGGTGAGCCTGGCCCGGGCCGTGTACTGTGACTGCTCCGTCTACCTGCTGGACGACCCGCTGTCCGCCGTCGACGCCCACGTGGGGAAACACATCTTTGACAAGGTGGTGGGCCCACAGGGCCTGCTCAAGGACCGGGTGAGGAGGTGGCTTATACTGTAGTTCAACGTTTTTCAGGCCAAGGACCCCCTAGCTGAGAGAGAGATGAAGCAGGGACCCCCCTCACTACATATTGTATAAAATGTAAACTTTTTTCATAGATATCATATATAGCTTCATTGACTATCATTCCCCTCTACACCTCTGGGGCGGCAGTGGCTCAGGGGTAGAGTGGCCGGGTAGAGTGAACTGGAAAACCGCAAGGTTCCCAGTTCGATCCCGGACTGGGGGGCTCCCCTAGAGTTAGTGTAGAAGTGTCCTTGAGCAAGACACTGAACCCCTAATTGCTCCCGATGAGCAGGTTGGTGCCTTGCATGGTTTCCTCCTCCATCGGTGTGTGAATGTGCGTGTGTGAATGGGTTAATGGCACAATCAATGTAAAGTGCTTTGGATAAAAGCGCTATATAAATGCACCATTTACCATTTACACCAAACCTCTACACCAAACCTCTCAGCGGTAAATATTGGTGGTCAGAGGATTCTACTAGCAAGGAGTTCAACTATGTTCACTTGTATTTTGATCATAACTAGGTCAGTGATGACCATAACTAGGTCAGTTATGATCATAACTAGGTCAGTGATGACCATAACTAGGTCAGTTATGATCATAACTAGGTCAGTGATGACCATAACTAGGTCAGTTATGACCATAACTAGGTCAGTTATGTAAACTCCATGTTTGTCAGAGAGGTGGTATAGCTGACCCATGTTCTGCTCACAGCATGTGTGATGGATGATAACACTTGTAAGTGTGTTTGCTCTGATCACTGATAAAGTCTGTGTGTGTGTGTGTGTGTGGGGAGGTGTGGTGTGGGGGTGTCTGCTTGCTGATAGAGGGTAAGTTGGGGGCCGTTTCCACTCTCCCTGGCTGAACACGCCAAGGCGCTCACCCTAAAATCACCTAAAATCTCTTCCATATGCTGAAAGTTCAAGCTCAAAGCTTCAAGCAAGATAAAAACGTCTCTCGTGAACGGGCCATGGGGCAAAATAAATGCTCAGCGCTACGCCACGCTGCTGGTGTATGTCCAGAAACGTGGTGCTCTCATTGTAAACGTCCCGTTGTAAACGATTCACGCTGTGGTCAGGAGAAAAGAATGTTTTGGTGGACATACAGGCCCCTATGTGTGGACATGGTGTCTGATAAGCTCTTTAACCCATTAACACCGGGACAGCATCTGTCATTTTAGATTTTAACTACTTTAACCATTATTTTATACTTTGGGCTATTCAAAAATAGCAGATCTACAAGCTCATAGCGCGGAGAGCTATGAGCTTGTATATCTGCTATTTTTGAAAAATCTTGAAAATACGTGCACATCTTTCAATATATTTATTTTTTAAAAGCGAACATTTGTAACTCAAATCTTTACTTCTGCTGGGGGGTCCCTGGAACAAAATATTTTGAGATGGGGGTCTGCGGCCAAATACATAACATTTTGGGGGTCCTTGACATGAAAAAGTGGTGAGAACCACTGATATATACTGCTCAAAGAAATGTAGGGAACACTTTGATCCCTTAATTATTTTGAGGTTTTTCATGAACTGTGTACATAATGCTAACGAAAACTGCTCAAAAGAATTAAGGGATCAAAGTGTTCCCTTCATTATTTTGAGCAGTGTATATAGCAACATCAGTAAAAAAGCGCGACACTCGGCGCCGCGCTATGAGCTGGTAGATCTGCTATCTTCGAATGGCCCAAAGAAATCTAAAATGACAGAGACTTGTTCCAGGATTCCTGCACTTTGTCTATACAGTATGTGAAGACGTGGTATAATAATGTGTGTGTTTTCTAACGCAGTGGTTCTCAAACATGTTTGGCTCAGGTCACCACTGTAAATAACCTTTTCATCCACGGCACCCCTGAATGACATTGTTGCTTTATAGCACCTTTTGTCGTATTAACAGGACTTAATATGTACATCTTTTACCCAAAGATACAGTATGTCACGAGGACAATTGGAGAGAATATTTGTTTCCATTAGGACAGACTGAGAATGACTTTTATGCTTGGCGTTTGACCACTGAAATTCCATTTCTATTCTGGGGGGGAACAGTCACCAAAAATAGCAGATCTACAAGCTCACAACGCGTCACGTTGTGACGCGTTGTGAGCTTGTAGATCTGCTATTTTTGGTGAAGAGACTTGGTGTACTGTAGGCTGAAAAAGAACGCATCAAGTACATTGTAACTCAGGTCAGTTTTACTAGTATAGAGGGTCTACAAGTGATCAAACTGAAGTGACATTTGATAAATTCCAAATATTATCAAAGTATTCTGAGGCACCCCTGGACTTGCATCAATTGATTGATTGATTGACATTTTTATTAGGCAAAAGAATGTAAAACAACACAGTTACATTTATAATGCTTTTGTCTAAAAGGTCCGGCCAAAAAAGTCCTTGCGGACTTGTTTCCGTTGGGGTCCTTGAATTAATTTCATAGACATATATAGTAGCAACCAAACAGTTCAAATATCATCATACAAATACAGAGGAAAAGAATACCACTATGTACAAAAAAAGCATGAAAAAATAAATAAATATATATATATATATATATACACAAAAAAGGGGAGGGGGGGGTCGTCTGTCTACCGGGAAACTGGTACTAGCTCCTCTTTAGGCCTCCAGAAAGATGAGTTTTTAGGGCTGTTTTGAATGAGCCCAGCGAACTGCATTTTTTGAGGGATGGGGTTAGACTATTCCATTCCTTGGTGGCCGTGCTGTAGAAAGAGAATTTGCCCATGTTTGTTTTATGGGTGGGTGGTACCAGATTGTTGTTTACGCTCCCTCTAGTTTCGTGACTGTGGGTGTCACTAACTTTGTTTGAGGTATTTAGACAGATATGCGGGTATGGGGGGCATTTCGGGCAAATCTGCATTTACAATGTTGAAGACCAGTCCCATTTTTAGTTGCGTCAAGGCACCCTATCGTGCCATGGCACCCACTTTGAGAGGCCCAATCTAACGTGACGTGTGGTCCTCCACAGACGCGTGTGTGAAGGCGTGGAATAATGTGTGTGTTTTTTTTATAACTTTGTTTTTATTGAGGAATCGAGGATACATCAAAACAGTTACATTTATCACTTTATCAAATAAAACAAAACAAATCAAATCATAAAACAGACATTTACATGTACTTAGACAAACACAAAAATAAAATGAAATAAAGAATAAGAATATAAATAAAATAAATGACATATATTGACCTTTGTGGGGGTGCACATTAACCTTATTTTCTTACATCATCACATCCCTTCTCTTTGGATTATATATATTATCCATTTTCCCATCGTTTTTCATAGAGATCTTCCCTTATTTTCAGTTTGAATGTTAATTTTTCCATGTCCTGAATATTGTCCACTATGTTTCTCCACTGTGTATAGTCCGGTGTGTCAGTCTTGAGCCAGTTCCTAGTGATAGCCTTTTTCCCAGCCGCTAGGAGGATTTTGGCTCGATAACAGTCTCCTGGATGTACAGTTCCCTCCATATGACCCAAATACATTACAAGTAGGGGTGTGCCGATACACTAATTTCACGAAACGATACGATACGATATTTGGCTCACAACTTCGATACGATTTCGATACGATACGATACGCATTTTTTTTATTATGAAAATAAATGGGGGAGAAAAAAAGGAAATGCAAACAAATAATTCTGTTTTTGCATTATTCAGACATGCAAACTTGTAGCTTTTCAGCCGTTTTGAATCCAAATAGGGCAATAGTGTGACACCTGACCCGAAAAAAAACAACATGTTGTCACCCTTTTCACCTCGGGGCTGTTTGCATGCCTGATTATAATGATTGGTGATCGTTTTTTTTTTCAAAACGATATTTTTTTTTTCCAAAACGATACATATCGTCGCGAAAACGTATCGCGATATATCGCGGGACGATATATCGGCACACCCCTAATTACAAGACAAGAATGGGGAATGTCATAGCCCAAAACCTCACATATTGTTGAGTGCAGAGTTTCCCAAAAAGGCTAGATTTTCGTACAGCTCCAGAAGACGTGTGTATGATTGGAGTCAATGTTTCCGCAATGTTTTTCTCCAGCCAGGCTGTTGATTCTTCATTTGTTTGCTTTTAATCTGGGGTGTGATGAATGTGTGTGTTTTCTAACATGACGTGTGGTCCTCCTCCACAGACGCGCGTGCTGGTGACCCACGGCCTGAGCTACCTGCCCCAGGTGGACCTCATCCTGGTGATGGTGGAGGGCGAGATCACGGAGATGGGCTCCTACCTGGAGCTGATGGCCAGGGAGGGGGCCTTCGCCGAGTTCCTGCACACCTACGCTAACGCCGAGCAGGGAGACGACGACTCAAGTGAGACCGCAGCGCACGCTACAAGTACTCAAGATATTTTTACTTCAGTTAAAAGTAGCAATACCACCATATAAAAACACTCTGTTACAAAGTAATTAAGGCCTGTGTTCAAAATGTTACTTGAGTAAAAGTACAAAAGTATTGGCAGCAAAATATACTAAAAGTACCAAAAGTAAAAGTACTAATGTTTGAAAATAGCAGATCTACAAGCTATTTTCAAATAGCCTATGTATAAAATAGGGCTGAAGTGGTTAATGTGTGTTTTATAATATAATCATTTAAATCTGCAAAGTAACTAGTAACTTCAGCTTTCAAATAATTGTAGTGGAGTAAAAGTACAATATTTGCCTCTGAGATATAGTGGAGTAGAAGTAAAAGTAACACAAATTGGATATACTCTAGTAAAGTAAAAATGGCAAGCTCACAACACCTCACAATGCCACATAGATCTGCTAAGATCTGTCTTTCATGTAATATTTGACAATTTGGCCCCCCCGGAGGCCGGGACCCCCATAAGAGAAGATGTGTGTTAAAAAATGTGTTTTTTTTTGGGGGGGGGGGGTTAATTGGTTAACTGACTCTTGGTTGACTCTGTTCCACAGATAAATATTGTGAAAATAGCCGATCTACAAGCTCACCACGCCTCACAATGCGAGGCGTTGTGAGCTTGTAGATCGGCAGTTTTTGCCTCTTTCTTAGGTAATATTTGACAATTTGGCCAATGCTTGACCATTTCTTTATAGTATAGTTTGTTGGTTACTTTTGACGTAGTAATGGTCTTATTATTAGTTAATTTATCATTTTAATTTTAGAAGTATTAAAAAGGTCTTGAGCCAGGGACCCCCAGCCCCCACAAGAGAAGATTTATGTTTAAAAAAAAAAAACATTTTGGATGCTTTCCTGGTTTTAATGGGTTATAAATGGTCCACAGAGTGATGGGGCCAAGGTGTTGGCTTCATCAGTCTGCAGTCTATCTGGTTTGGTCGTGATCCTTGTCATCTTTTACGTCTCATTTTATTTCACCGTGAACGTTGTCGTCCTCCATCCGACCTCTCAGCATCTCAGAGCTGACTTATATCCATGGTCCCCACGGTCATGAAATTCCTGGAAATATTTTGAAATAAAAATAAAAAAAATCCAGTACTGGAAAAGGTTTGAAATTGATCAAACATCATCAAAGGTCCTGGAATTTATCAAGGGTCCTGGAAAAAATATTTGGCTATGCATTGTTTTTGGCTATTGATTTTGTTAAAACAAAACATTTTCATAAACATGAATAATATTACACGAAATATGTAACATAAGTAGTTTTTCGCCGAACGGGCTGTGTGACGGCAGCCTAATGTATGTCTCAAACTTTATTTTTGCTACACTGCCTATCTTTAAAAATGTGTGGGGACCCTGTATATCAAACATGGCAACGTTGCCTCCTCCTCGTTTGCTTCTACATGTGAGACGTCGCTGCCCCCTGCTGGCGTAATATGAAACAGTCCTGTGTCATGTGCATACTCAAATCTTTGCTTCCAGGGGGTCCCTGGAACAAAATATTTTCGGATGGGGGGTCCGCGGCCAAAATATAAATCCCCCCAGAAGCAAAGATTTGAGTTACAAATGTTCGCTTTAAAAATATATATATATTCAAAGATTTGCGCAAAAGTTCCACGATTTTTCCAAAAATATCAGATCTACAAGCTCATAGCACAGCACTCGGTGCATAAAAAACAATCAAATCATTTATGTTGTTACATTACATTACATTACAGTCATTTAGCAGACGCTTTTATCCTAAGCAACTTACAATAAGTGCATTCAACATAGGTAGGGAATGAAACTACTAATCACCAGAAGTCTTAAGTACATTTTCTGCTAAAACAAGCAACTAAGAGTATACCTAGCGCTAAGGTAAAAGTGACATATATCAGCTACCTACTTTATTAAACAGATAAGACACAACAAAATCAAATGAGCAAGAGCTAAAACAAATAAGTGTATTGAATAAACAAGATCCAATACAACAATAAAACAAGAGTTTGTACAACTAGTTAACAACAAGTAGGCAAGGCTAAGAGGAAGGGTAGTGTTTCCTGAAGAGGTGGGTTTTCAGCCTGCGGTGAAAGATGGGCAGTGACTCTGCTGTCCTGATATCAATGACTCTGCTGTCCTGACATCAGTGACTCTGCTGTCCTGACATCAGTGTCTCTGCTGTCCTGACATCAGTGACTCTGCTGTCCTGACATCAGTGACTCTGCTGTCCTGACATCAGTGACTCTGCTGTCCTGACATCAGTGACTCTGCTGTCCTGACATCAGTGACTCTGCTGTCCTGACATCAGTGACTCTGCTGTCCTGACATCAGTGCCTCTGCTGTCCTGATATCAGTGCCTCTGCTGTCCTGACATCAGTGTCTCTGCTGTCCTGACATCAGTGTCTCTGCTGTCCTGACATCAGTGACTCTGCTGTCCTGACATCAGTGACTCTGCTGTCCTGACATCAGTGACTCTGCTGTCCTGACATCAGTGACTCTGCTGTCCTGACATCAGTGACTCTGCTGTCCTGACATCAGTGACTCTGCTGTCCTGATATCAGTGCCTCTGCTGTCCTGACATCAGTGCCTCTGCTGTCCTGACATCAGTGCCTCTGCTGTCCTGACATCAGTGTCTCTGCTGTCCTGACATCAGTGGGGAGTTCATTCCACCACTGTGGGGCCAGAACAGAAAAAATGCTGTGACCGTGTAGATCGGCCAGATTTCTGTCGTTAGAACTCAACAACTCATCCCCCCGTGTTCTTCAGCCCCGTCTTCTTCCTGTTCTCTCCAGCCTGTGTTATGATTTATTGCTCCGTGTTTGTCTTCTTTACATGTGTCCAACTGTCCATGTGTCTGTCTTTCTCTTTGTGTCAACCCCCCCCGTGTTGTGTCTTTCTCCTCTGGTCTGCCCTTCATTCAGAAGAGGGAAGGGAGGATGAGGAGGAGGAGGAGGAGGAGGAGAGAGATGAAGGTTTGGCTGGTTGTTGTGTTCATTGGTCCGTTAGGGGGGACGTAATATCTGACCTCAGACATCACAGTGTGTTTACTCGTCATGTGGAGCTTTGCATAAGGTAGCATGTGGAGAAAAAACATGTTTTTAGAGTGTTCTGTGCCTCTGGAGTAAACCAGGTTAACCCATTAAAACCAGGAACGCATCTGTGCAACCACCTTATTTTATTACTTTGGCTATTCAAAAATAGCAGATCTACCAGCGTGGAGTTAACATTGTTCGCTTTAAAAAATATATATTATATTCAAAGATTTGCAACATTTTTTGTCAAGATTTAAACAAAATAGCAGATCTACTAGCTCATGGCTTTTTTGAATAGCCAAAGAAATCTTAAAATGACACACACAGATGCGTTCCCGGTCTTAATGGATTAACTGACATCACGTTGTCTTTCCACTGCTCTGCGTCTTTTGAATAAAATTGCTTGTAGATCGGCTATTTTCGGACACCTGTTCGCAACCAAGAATAACATGGCTTGTCTTAGTTCTACTGGATCTCCCCCATTAAGATTTTCTTCTAGTTTTTTTATTTGTTGATGCAGTTGTCAGTTTATTTAGTCATAGTTTAGTCTGTATTTTTTGTTTAGTCATCATAGCTTAGTTTGTATTTAGTTTTATTTAGTTTTTTGTGGAAAAAAAAAAAGTTTTAAGTTGATGAATTGAACACTGACTGCACTCCACACAACGAGCAAACACATGATGTTGTCTGACAATCAGTGGAAACATGTCCTCGTCTTGTTTCCTCTTTGGTGCTTTGGTACGTGCATGAAGGTACCAGAAGGAATGGATTACTAATCAGCCTGCGTGGGCAGAGTCTTGGTGTAGGGTTCATGTGTGGGGGTGTTGGGTAATGTCCGCACACATTATACAGTATAACGCCGTCCTGGCCTTTATTCAATAAATAAAACAAAGTACACCCCCACAGGGGGCAAAATGCTGTTGTTTGCAAGGTTTGTTTTTTTTGGACCACCACCGGTTGTGTAACTAAAGATGTGCTTCACTCAAACTCAGCTCTGTGACTACAGTATACTGTAAACGGGTGAAAAGGACAAGGAAAGCAGTAAAGATACTGACAGGGTGCTTCTTACTTAAAGGGCACATACAGCCATTCTCAGCATGTATTTGCATGTCAGCCTTTTCATTTTATGTAATATTTTTGCCCTTTTTTGCCATTTATTCAACCTTATCTCCTTGTAGTATGGGTCCTCTCTGATGCTCACTATAGCAGTGCCATTCAGTCTGAGTCTACTTTATCTGATAATGTCATCGGCAGAGATTTGTTGTTGATGCAACAATCGTGTAAATCTTTAGAATCCTAAGGCAAAGGCTATATTTTTCACTTTGCTTTAAAGACATAGTTCACCCCCAAAATGACTTTTTTTCCTATAGATTCGTCATCTCATGAAGACTTGAATTCATGGATATTTATTTGTTTGTGTCTCATTCCTAACACAATAATTTGATGACCGGCAGCGGTTCCGGTAGGAGACACAAAGAGTTTCCTTTGTGTCTCCTACCGGAACCGCTGCCTACCGGTCCGCTGGTCATCAAATTATTGATGACATGGTGACTAATCAATAGAAAAAAAGTTTTTTTTGTGGGTGAACTATCCCTTTAAACTCCACAGCTTCACTGAGACACAGAGTGAGTTGACAGACATGGTTCCTTCTACGTTGAGCATCAGTGAGGACTGATGGATGGAGATGTCATGGTTGAACCAAGTGTTCCCCAGCCTCCTCAACACAGAGAGGTTCAGATGACCTGACTCTGTCCTTTCATAGCGTCCTTCATAGTGCTGCTGCTTCATAATGTTCATAATGTTGTTGTGGCTCAGCAAGGAGGGATTTTCATCTCTTCACTTTTGTTTGGCCCAGTTGTTGTGTCCAGACCAAGGTTATAATAGTTTTGTATTTTTCATTTTAGTTTAGTTTTAGTTTGTTTTGATTTTATTATTATTTTTATTCAGTTAGTTTAAATTAGTTTCTTGAGCAGATTTGCTAGTTTCAATTGTTTTTTTATTTCTGATAATGCTAATAGTTTTTAATAGTTTTAGTGTTGGTTTTAAATTTTTTTATATACTTTCAGCCCTTTTCAAAACTGCACCAAATAAACATATAAGTCAGGTTCAGGATTGAAAAGGGCCAGAGTAAGTATTGTGTAGTTAAAAACTCAAGAAAAGATGGCTTTTTAAAAATGAAAGGCCATTTTGTCTATCATGTCAATTTGTTCTAGTTAGTTTTGTAAACACACACTACAGTTTCAGTTTTCATCTTTTTGTGTTGTTTTTAGTCTAGTTTTTATTTTTTCAATTTTATTTTTTGTTATTTTGTTAGTTTTGTTTAACCCATTGATACCTGGAATGCATCTGTGTCACTTTAGATGTCTTTGGCTATTCAAAAATAGCAGATATACAAGCTCATAGCGCGGCACCGAGTGCCGCGCTATGAGCTTGTAGATCTGCTATTTTTGAAAAATCGTAAAAAATATTTTTTAAATATTTTTTTTCGATTTTTTTTTTTTAGGATTTTGAAAATGTTTAGAAGCGGCCTCAGGTCTCAATGGGTTAACTATAATAACCTTGGTCCAGACTGGCTGCGTAGTGGCACTGTGCATGTCCTATCAAACAGCTGGTGTCCCGGAAGTGTGACCCCTGACCCCAGAACCTGATCTCAAACAGTACAACCGTGCTAATAACCTGTATTATTATGCACGGCACTTTGACCCGTTAAATCGGGGAACGCATCTGTGTCATTTTTTTATTTCTGTGGCTATTCAAAAATAGCAGAAATACAAGCTCATAGCGCAGCATCGAGAGCTTGTAGATCTGCTATTTTTGAATAGCCGAAGTATAAAATAATGGATATAGCTAAACATCTAAAGTGACACAGTATGCGTTCCCGGATTTAATGGGTTAAGCATCATTTAGAAATAAATATTTCAATATAACCAGACTAAAGGTCATTTCAGACAGGAAGTGGCCGACGCGCCTATGTCATTCATTTTCAACGAGAGGCGGGCGATTTATTGAGGACGCTGGGAGAAGTTGAGGGGGCGGTGTGGAGAGCAGGCGCGGTCCCGTGAAATTCTCGCGCTTGTGCTGGTTTGTGCACGTGTGTGTGCGGCAAGAACTGGATTGTGGTGAGCTTTCCTTTTCTCCACACCGCGCAGGAGGACAAAACAACAATGATGACGGCGCGATCCCCGCTGATCCAAGCGGTAACGCCCGCGTCCACCGCTCCCCGTCTGTTAAGACCTTTAGGCTGTCATTTAACCCATTGAGACCTGAAGCCGATTCTACATGTCTCCTAAATCTCAACAGTATTCTCACAAAACGTATGTTTCTATATCAGTGGTGCTCAATCTTTTTCATGTCAAGGACCCCCAAAACTATATGTTTTTGGCCGCGGACCCCCATCAAAATATGTTGTTCCAGGGACCCCCAGAAGCAAAGATTTGAGTTTAAAATGTTCGCTTTAAAAATGTATGTATTCAAAGATTTGCACACATTTTCACGATTTTTCAAAAATAGCAGATCTACAAGCTCGTAGCGCGGCACTGCCGCGCTACGAGCTTGTAGATCTGCTATTTTTGAATAGCCCAAAGTGTAATGCTTTTTAGCTCAAATCTAAAAATGACACAGTTCCAGGTCTTAATGGGTTAAATAATAGTTATAGTAGTAGCAGTAGTCGTTGTAGTAATAATAGTAATAATAATAACTGTTACCAGTGTTCAGATAAAACGTACCCACTGGTTGCCATGTTGTTGTTGTTCTACATCAAAGTAGTGTGACTCCCGCTAGGATCTGTTGTACTGCTGTGTGTGTGTGTGTGTGTGTTCTGTCTGAAGCTCATCTGTTCAACTAACAGTTTGACCTTGGGGAAGAAAACCAGCATGGTGTTGTTGTTTGAATACGCCTATACACACACACACACACACACACACACACACACACACACACACACACACACACACACACACACACACACACATATATAATCAAGTGCTGATCTCACTGTTTTCCATTTCTTTTAGCTTCTGGACCAAAGAAAGGAATGGAGAACGGAGGTCCTGCTGCTGTCATTGGGTGAGTGTCTGGAAAAAACAAACACATTGTTGATAACATGCCAACAGACCAGTTCACTTTATATTATAACAACATGCCAACAGACCAGTTCACTTTATATTATAACAGACCAGTTCACTTTATATTATAACAGACCAGTTCACTTTATATTATAACAGACCAGTTCACTTTATATTATAACAGACCAGTTCACTTTATATTATAACAGACCAGTTCACTTTATATTATAACAGACCAGTTCACTTTATATTATAACAGACCAGTTCACTTTATATTATAACAGACCAGTTCACTTTATATTATAACAGACCAGTTCACTTTATATAATAACAGACCAGTTCACTTTATATTATAACAGACCAGTTCACTTTATATTATAACAGACCAGTTCACTTTATATTATAACAGACCAGTTCACTTTATATTATAACAGACCAGTTCACTTTATATAATAACAGACCAGTTCACTTTATATTATAACAGACCAGTTCACTTTATATTATAACAGACCAGTTCACTTTATATTATAACAGACCAGTTCACTTTATATTATAACATGCCAACAGACCAGTTCACTTTATATTAAGCTATGTGCAATTTTTATCTAGCACTTTATGTTGTTGTTTTTTTTTGGTAATAAAGTTGGTTCCTTTTTATGTAAAGTGACTTTGGGTATTTAGAAAAGCGCTAGATAAATCTGAGCTATTATTACATTTGCGTATCAAGTCTGCATACACACACACACACACACACACACACACACACACACAATGCGGTTAGACCGTCAAGCACCTCAAAATATGCATAATATGATTTGCTACTTACTATTGTAGCATTATTATTGCTGTGATGTTGAGGAACCAACAGTAAATCATGTTACTCTTGTTTACTGGTTTATATAAGAATAACAACACAATGTTCAGTGATATTTCACCCTGATGTATTAGTGTTGATACATGGGTTACATGTGTGTATCTGTTCTCTACAACACTAGTTCTCAAACTGTTTTCACGTCAAGGACCCCCAAAATGATATGTATTTGGCCTCAGATCCCCATCTGAAAAAGAGTTTGTTCCAGGGACCCCCAGAAGAAAATACGTTTTTAAAATATCGCTTTTTTTTAAATAATGTTCAAAGATTCGCACAAATCTTCAATATTTTTCAAAAATAGCAGATCTACAAGCTCATAGCATGGCACGAAGTGACGCGCTGTGAGCGTGTATATCTGCTATTTTTGAATAGCCAAAGAATATAATTAAAAATATGAACACGTTTTGCTGGGGACCCCCTGGAACAACCCCCCCCCCCCCCCCGAAAGGACCCCTAGGGGTCCCCGGACCCCACTTTGAGAACCAATGCTCTACGACACATAGAAGTGTAAATGTTCCATCATGTGAACCTCCTCCCTGACAGTCAAGGCGTGCAGAACAGCGGCAGTTCCACCAAACTGGCTCAGAAGAGCGGAGGAGGAGAAGACGAGGTTCTGGGGAAGAAGGCCAAGAACGAGGAGGTGGGGAAGCTGATGGAGGCTGACAAGGCCAACACGGGGAAGGTAAGTGCATGGATTACACTTATCTCAGGTCATTGTGGATGATTCCGTAAGAGTCGGACCATGTCTTTCTCTTGTCTTCCTCTAAAGCAGTGCTTTTTCAACCCTTTTTCATATCAAGGTTCATTATTTATTGGGCATTTGAGCCACGGATTCATCACCGTTTGATGACATTTAGCCTCTCAGAACCAAGACTTAGAATCATTTGTTAGATAGATACTTTATTTGTCCTTGCGGAAATTCATTTTGTGCCAAGCAGCCATCAGGATACAAAAAATCACAAACACATAACATAATTACAAAATACATACAACTAGACAAGGCAACCAGTCATGGTTCAAGAGGCATCACATTACATTACATTTTATGCACAGAACTGAGATGGGGCCTGTTTGTTCAGGAGTCCTATACTTGTAGGGACAAATGATCTTGAAGCCCTAGCCTGCAACATTGGCTCTGTGTACCGTCGTCCTGATGGTAAAAGGTGGTATTGACTGTATAACGGGTGCGTTCTATCCCAAGCAATAGCTCTCCCCTTCCTAAGCACCCGGGTCTCATACATTGCTGCCATACTCTCATGTCGTACCCCAGCTATCTTGCTGGATACATTGATGATTTTATGGAGTTTGTTCTTATTAACCAATGATAATGAGCCATACCAGGAAACAAAACAGAAAGTCAGTGCACTCTCCACGAAGGATCGATGGAAGAGTACCATTACACTTTTTTCCACGTCATACTGTCTCAGTCTGCGCATAAAATGCAGCCTCTGCTGACCTTTCTTATAGATGGCATCAGTGTTGGAATTCCATGTCAGCTTGGAATCAATTGTTGTACCCAAATACTTGTATTCCTCAACAGTCGCCACCCCATCCCCATCAATAACTATTTGCTGGTGTGCATGAGCACTAGTCCTAAAATCAAATATAACCTCCTTAGTTTTCTTAATATTCAATTGAAGGAAGTTACTCTTGCACCAACCAGCAAACTCATCCACTGTTCTTCGGTAGCCCAACTCATCGTTCTCAATCAGACCAACAATAGCTGTGTCGTCTGCCAGTTTAACAATACAGGTGTTATCTGAGTCACTCCTACAGTCGCTTGTGTACAGAGTGAACAATACCGGTGAGATCACGCTCCCTTGCGGAGCCCCCGTGTTGGTTGTAATAGGGAGAGATATTGCTTTGTTCACCCTGACATGTTGTACCCGATCAGTCAGGAAGGACTCCACCCATCTGATGATATTGGTGTTAACACCGAGGTCATACAGTGTCCCCATCAAAATATGAGGTCTCATCGTGTTAAATGCAGAAGAAAAGTCTACAAAAAGTACCCGAGCATATCGTGTCTTTTTTGGTTGGTCTAGATGATAATAGATCTTATTAAGCATAAGAAGAAGAGCGTCATCAGTGCCCCTCCCCTTTCTATATGCAAACTGCAAGGGGTCCATTTCATGTTGACGCACATTACTGAGGAGGTCATTTAAAATAATGCGCTCCAAGCTTTTGATTATCAGTGATGTCAAGGCAACTGGCCGATAGTCGTTAAGGACTTTGGGATTGGACATTTTCCACGCTTTTGGAATGTAGTGCGTATCTACTGATAACTGGAACATGTGTCTCAGTACAGGGCTGAGCTGTTCCCTACACTCCTTCAGCACATAACCCCTAATCCCATCGGGACCCGGTGCTTTGCGTGGGTTAATTCTTTGAGGGTTCTACACACCTCCTCCTCTGTTATTAAAAGTGATTGACCACTGCCGAATTGGTCCTTTAACAAATCACGTTCAACAGAAAAATCTGAGGTATCAAATCTGCCATAAAAGGTATTTAATTCATTGGCAAAAGACAGATCGTCACTAGTGTTGATGACCTCTTTCTTTTCTTTTATTCCTACCATTGTATACAACCCCTTCCATGCTTGTCTTACATTTGTATCCCTCATTTGCCTTTCAATCTTAAGTTTGTAGTTGTATTTACATTCAGTAGTTATCCGTTTTATATCTCTCTGGATAGCTTTCACTTGAATTAGGTCACCTTGTTCAAAAGCACGTTTCTTCCTATATAATGCGTCTTTCATTTCCTTATTCATCCATGGTTTATCATTTGGAAACACTTTGATCCTTTTGGATGGAATAACACTATCTGTACAAAACTGTATATAGTGCGTTACAACAGAGTTAAGTTCATCAAGATCAGCACATGTGTCATTAAACATGTCCCATAAAGTACAATCAAAACACCCCTTAAGACAGTCAAGTGACTCCTCACTCCACTTCAGAATGTTTTTTACTTCGGGTTTGCTTGATTTGAGTCTCTGTTTGTAATATGGGATCAGATGGACAGCATTATGATCAGAACTCCCAAGCTTCATTTTTTGGTGGCTCTTGTATGCGCCCTTTATGTTTCCAAAGCATAAATCAAGAGTGTTTTCCTTTCTTGTGGGGCAAGTGACATACTGATAGAAGTTGGGCAGTGTCTGCTTAAGCGAACATCCATTGAAATCTCCCAGTACCAACTTGGGGGAGTCAGGAGAAATATTCTCCTGCTTGGCCATTGTCTCATATATTACCCCTGCGGCTGCCTTCATATTGAGTGATAAATATCTGACCAAATTCTCTTGGCAGGTAAAATGTTGGTATCAATAGGAGAGATAACAGGCAAATGTTGATCAAATTAACACTTATTTAATTAAGTAATGCAGATGTTTAACAATACTTTAACTCTTGAGAGCATAAAATGTAACCAAATGGACCTTTAATTTTACACATTTATGCATTGTGAACACATTGTGTGCTAATTGTTAACAGAGCAGTAGTAAGGTAAGGTAAGGTAATCCTTTCACGCCGTTTTACAAATCTGTGTGTGTGTGTGTGTGTGTGTGTGTGTGTGTGTGTGTGTGTGTGTGTGTGTGTGTGTGTGTGTGTGTGTGTGTGTGTGTGTGTGTGTGTGTGTGTGTGTGTGTGTGTGTGTGCGTGCGTGCGTGCGTGCGTGCGTGCGTGCGTGCGTGCGTGCGTGTGTTCTGTCTTCATGTCTGTGGACAGATTGTGTCATGGTGATAGCGTCATAACCGTGTGAGATGCATCACAGGGTAAACCGATCATAGCTAGCTGATAGCATTTAGTTCCATTAGCTTTGCTACAACATCTTCATAATAACACGTTTCCAGACATGTCATGTCTCAGTAACTTTAGTGCTTGTTAAAAAAAAGGGATTTTCAACTATTTGAGCAGCGCCTTGTGAATTCTGTCCCCTGACCCACCGCAATCTAGATACAGTAACATTCAACCTTCATTATGCTAGCAACACACATAATACATAGTCTACACATACAGTAACATAGGACTAACATAGGACTTTTGCTCTGTTTGATATGTTAAATTAAAGGATCCCTGGCTAATAAGCCAAATATGCCTTAATACCGTCACCTTGCTAAACTAATGGCCTAAGTCATTTTTTGAGGAAAATTATATTTTTGCCTAAGTCAGCTCCTCATGACACTGACCACCTCTGGTAAAAATACCTCCTAATTGAAAAGGATCATGCTGTTCACTCTCCTTTTAGTATAATGGCCTAACTCCCTAGTGTGACTTAGGACAAAAAAGGCCTTTTGTTTGGCCTAAGTCACATGGTTTTGTGACTTAGGCCAAATTATTTACTGATTTAGGCCATTTTGTTTGTTTTTTTTTGCTTTTTTTTGGCCTAAGTCAGATTTAATCCTATTTAAACCTATTTAAATCTCTTATGTTACATAACTGACAGACAGTGTTATTTATATTTAAATAGTCATAATTTGTTATAAACATTTTGGGTGAAATTATTAAGAAATATCATATAGTTTTGTTATGGATCAGTTTTTTATTTTTCCTGAAAAACTTAAAAAAATGACTTAGGCCATTAGTTTAGCAAGGCTAAGGATGCATTATATGGTATCGTGATACATATGGTATCATGGCCTCTGTATCGTGATACGTATCTATTGTGAGGTTGTAGGCGATACCCAGTCCTAATAACAACTGCTATTATTTCTGTTATTCAGGTATTGTGTGTGCACACACACACACACACACACACACACACACACACACACACACACACACACACTCTAGATGTGACAATAATGTAACCATAACAGTGAGTGTCATCATGGCCAGTTAGTGTCTGCTTCCCACATCTGCTGGTTCATATCTGAATATTTAAATGTTCACATAGACCCGTATAACCAACGTAACATCCATTTCAGAAATACTGCATTTCATATCTCTGTTGTCGGGCAAAAACCAATTATGAGCAAAATATTAACTTTTCAGAAAAAGAAAAAAAAACATGTTTTAAAACAACACAACACTGCCTCATCAAAGTTGGTGACTTCAAACATTGTCAGATACTTGAATGTGTCATTATATTATCATCACTTTACCCACATACAGCTCAAGTGGAGTTTTTCACCATTAAAGTGGAGATAGTTTACACATTTGTCCATCATTTATTAGAATGACTAAGTCAGATGGAGAAAAAAACCTGAGTTGGAGTTAGATGGTTTAAACCAGTGGTTTTCACCCTTTTTCATGCCAGGGACCCCTAAATTGATATACATTTGGCCGCGGACCCCCATCTGAAAATGTTTTTTTTTGCCAGGGACCCCAGAAGCAAAGATTTGAGTTAGAAATCTTTAAAAACATATATATATTCAAAGATTTGCACACAATTTCCAAGATTTTTCAAAAATAGCAGATATACAAGCTCATAGCGCGGCACTCGGTGCTGCGCTATGAGCTTGTAGATCTGCTATTTTTGAATAGCCAAAGCTAAGTGGTTAAAATGATTATGTCGCTGGGGACCCCCTGGTACCCCCCGAGGACCACTGATGGTCCCCGGACCACTGGTTGAGAACCACTGGTTTAAACGACAGTTTGAGGATCTAATGGAGTGAGGAGGTTTAGTCAGAAGCGCTTTTTTAATACTTTCCTTGGATCAAAATCTGTAAATCCCACACACAGACATAAAGGGTGTTCAATAGCACTGATTTATTAAAGAAAAACTAAAAGTAGAAAAACGGAGATATGAGGTTTGCGCCCGACAGCCAAGATATACAGTATGTGATCACAGGACCATGACCTTCCACCTCCCCAACCCGGCTATTCCAAAAATAACAGATCTACAAGCTCGTAGTGCGGCACCGAGTGCCGCACTACGAGCTTGTAGATCTGTTATTTTTGGAAAAATCGTGAAAATGTGTGAAAATCTGAATATATACATATATATATATATATATATATATATATTTTTTTAACTCAATTCCTGCCATACACGCATAAAGCTGTTCTGTTAAATAGCGCACTTGCCCGCCAACACGCGGGCTATTCAATTAACACGCAGGCTATTATTAAAGTCGTTCTATTAAAAACATTAGGCACGCTGTTTTAGGCACTGTAACACAGCTCTGGGATGATCCATCGTCAATCAGTGAAGAAGTATGTGGATGTGACATCATTCAAAAAAAAACGTCACTTCCGCCTGCCCTGACTATGGGATTTTCAGAAAAACAGCTGTAACTCAGTTGCTGTTTTTTGCATTGAAAACCACTGAGCCCCAGCTCCAAAATGGTGGATCGTGGTTGGAATGTTGTGGTCCGTCTGAATACACAGATCCCTCCGCCTACCCCTTCCCTCTGCCTTTTTTGTTTTTTTGGCGTCCACAGCGTTTCAAATATCATCGGATGAAGGTAATTACGCTGGCAAGGGGATGACAAACGATGTTTAATACCTTGGCGGGTGATGTGTTAAAGCGAAAATGTGTTTTACTCAAATCTTTGCTTCTGGGGGGATTCTACAAATGTCTTCTAAATCATTGGTTCTCAAAGTGGGGTCCGGGGACCCCTAGGGGTACTTGAGGGGGTTCCAGGGGGTCCCCAGCTAGATGATGGACAGGAATCAAATGGACCCTTATGGGTCTGTAACTCTGAGAGTGTACAAATGGAACCAAATGGACCCTAACGGGTCCATTTGGTTCCATTTGTACACTCTCAGAGTTAAAATAACATTTATTTTACTCAACATAAATTAAATGCCATTAAATGGGGGTCGGTAGCCTAATACATGTTAAACTGGGGGTCCTTGAAATTAAAATGGTTGAGAATCACTGCTAGAGAGCCATAAAAACCTTCTCTTATTGGGGTCCCTGGCTTATCTTTTCAAATGGGGGTCCGCGGGCTAATAAGTGTCAATGGGGGGGTCCTTGACATGAAAAAGTTTGAGAACCACTGTTCTAAAATCCTAACAGTTATGTTGTACTTATGTGTCTCTACCACCAGGTGAAGCTGGCGGTGTTCTGGGAGTACATGAAGGCCATCGGCGTGCTGCTGTCCTTCATCAGTCTGTTCCTGTTCATCGTTCACCACAGTGCCTCGCTCTTCTCCAACTACTGGCTCAGCCTGTGGACGGACGACCCCGTGGTCAATGGAACACAGCCCTACAGGGAGATGAGGCTGGGCGTCTACGGAGCTCTGGGCTTCTCACAAGGTACAGGAGGGGAGTGTGTGTGTAGGGGGGGGGGGGGGGGGGGGTTGTTAACCCATTGAAACCGGGAAAGCATCTGTCAGGTTTCCCACGGTCATGAAATTCCTGGAAATATTTTGAAATTAGAAAAACTGTTTTCCAGGCTCTGGAAAAGGTTTGGAATTAATCAAATGTTTTTGGAAAATGTTCAAAACTGTTAGTTTTCAGGATTCAAATTCTAAAATGGCCAAAGTAGCAGATCTACAAGCTCGAAACGCGGCACAAAGCGACGCTTTTCGAGCGCGTTTTGATGCTTTTCTGTGACGCTGTAGATGAGAGGTTTTCTTTCCCGACAACAACGAAATACATTGTTTTTGTCAAACATTACGTGAAAGACAGGTAAAATGCAGTGCTACTCGATACCTTGTTAGCTTGTAGATCTGTTCTTTTTGTCACGTGACGCCTTCGCTCGAGTCCGTCTCGGGGCATTGATGGCACACTGGTTTAAGAGTCTCATTATTGCACTGTATGATTTCTATAGTCCTGGAAATGGGGTTAAAATACATTGGAAAAGTTTTGAAAATGCATTGTTAAAAATGTGTGGGAATCCTGATCTGTGTCATTTTAGGTTTCTTTGACTATTCAAAAATTGCAGATCTACTTGTAGAACTACATACTTGTAGATCTGCTATTGAACCCATTAAGACCTGGAACGCATCTGTGTCATTTTTTTTAATTTGAGCTATTTTGTACTTTGGCTATTCAAAAATAGCAGATCTACAAGCTTGTAGATCTATTTTTTAAAAATCTTGAAAATGTGTGCAAATCTTTGAAATATATATATTATTTTAAAGCGTTTTTTTTTTACTCAAATCTTTGCTTCTGGGGGTCCCTGTAACAAAATATTTTGATGGGGGTCAGCGCCCAAATACATATCATTTTGGGGGTCCTTGACATGAAAAAGATTGAGCACCACTGATATAGAAACATACGTTTTGTCAGAATACTGTTGAGATTTAGGAGACATGTAGAATCGGCTTCAGGTCTCAATGGGTTTAATGTCTTACTCGACGATACGATACGATAATACTTTATTGTCAGTTTGCACTGAAATTTGTCTTGCGACCCAAAAACAGCCATGTATGCAACATATAACAGTACACACATTTGACATGACACAAGAAAACAACAAAATACAAAATACATACATAAAGACATGCAAAGACAAGAGCAATGTCCACCACTCAGCCTACCCCTGGCTTATAACTCCTGATTAAGCCTCAATGTCGTCTGATGGACAAAGGACCTCTTCAGTTTGACCTTATTGTATGTAGGAACACTGTATCTCCTTCCTGAAGGCAGCAACCTATATTCTCCATACAAAGCATGGCTAGTGTTTGAAGTGATATTCCTTGCCAACCTTATCATACTGTTATCATACGTAGATGTATAGAGCCTCTGAAGTGGTTGTCCAACAATCTTTGAACAAATGTTCACTTGCTGCAGCAGTTGTGACTTTAAAGCTACAGACAGACATCCATACCAGGTGGTACTACAGTACTGCAGAACACTCATAATAACAGAAGTGAAAAACAAAAGAAGAATCTGTCTACTAGCACCAAAAGATCTCAGACGGCGAAGGAAATAGACTCTTTGTTTTGTCTTCTTACCCACTGATTCAATCTGGTCTTTCCATGACAAAAGGTGGTCTATTACTACTCCTAGGTATGTATACGAACATACCTGGTTGATCTGTTCACTATGAATGGTAATGGGGGATCTGTGTATCTCTAGTGGGGCACCAAAAACAATCTCTTCTGTCTTTTTTGTGTTAATGATAAGAGCGTTGTTATCACTCCACTCCACCACCTTATTTACTCTGTGTTGGTGCAGTCCAGGATCACTGGAACTATCCAAAAGAGAAATCAAAACTGTATCATCAGAGTACTTGAGAATGTATTGGTCTGGCTTGTCAGTGCGACATTCAGACAGACATTTCTCAGTACTACAGCTGTCAGTATAAAGGGTGAAAAGTACAGCTGAGATTACACAACCCTGGGGAGCACCAACATTAGTGGTTAATGCTGAGGAGAGGGTTTTGTTCACTTTCACCCTCTGTACTATGTTAGTAAGGAAGGAAGCATACCAGTGAATTAAGTAGCACTACCACGTGTGCTGTTTACATTTCTGACCCCCCCCCCCTCCCCCCCACAGGCGTGGCGGTGTTCTGCTACTCCATCTCGGTGTCCATCGGGGGCATCCTGGCCTCGCGCTACCTCCACCAGTCCATGCTGTTCAACGTGCTGCGCTCGCCCATGTCCTTCTTTGAGCGCACGCCCAGCGGGAACCTGGTGAACCGCTTCGCCAAGGAGACGGACACCATCGACTCGGTGCTGCCCGGCATCATCAAGATGTTCATGGGCTCCATGTTCAACGTGCTGGGGGGCTGCGCCATGATCCTGGTGGCCACGCCCCTGGTGGCCATCATCATCCCGCCGCTGGGCCTGCTCTACCTCTTTGTCCAGGTGGGGAAAAAGTACTCAAATGTTTTTACTTAACCCATTAAGACCTGAAGCCGATTCTACATGTCTCCTAAATCTCAACAGTATTCTATATCAGTGGTGCTCAATCTTTTTCATGTCAAGGACCCCCAAAATAATATGTATTTGGCCGCGGACCCCCATCAAAATATTTTGTTCCAGGGACCCCCCAGAAGCAAAGATTTGAGTTAAAAATGTTCGCTTTAAAAATATATATATTCAATGATTTGCACACACTTTCACGATTTTTCAAAAATAGCAGATCTACAAGCTCGTAGCGCGGCACTCGGTGCCCCGCTATGAGCTTGTAGATCTGCTATTTTTGAATAGCCCAAAGTGTAGAATAATGCTTTTTAGCTCAAATATAAAAATGACACAGTTCCAGGTCTTAATGGGTTAAGTAAAAGTATCAATGCTGCAGTGTAGAAATACTCCGTTTAGTCCGTTACGAGTAAAAGTCCGGAATTCAAAATGTACTTGAGTAAGTACTCATTGTGCAGAATGACCCATTTCATAAGTTCTCAAATGTATAAAAATCTTTTGAAAATAGCAGATCTACAGGCACACAATGCGTCGCATAGCGACACATTGTGTGCCTGTAGATCTGCTATTTAATCTGTGTATTAATCTGTGTATTTAATCCGTTAAAGGTTTCATGTTTTTTTTAGGTTTTCTGGCCTCAGTTACACCTAAAAAAATTGAACTTTGAACATTTAGTGTTTTTTCTGTGGTCTGGGGTTTTATAAATAATTAGGCTTCTGTGAAGTCCATATGAGCTTGTAGATCTGATTTTCTTTTTTAGATTTGTTTTAAAGATGCAAATCTTTGAATATATATATATTTTAAAGCAAACATTTGTTAGCACGGCATTCGGTGCCGTGCTATGAGCACTGGTCTAAATGTGTTTAATTCTCTTTCTCTCTCTCTCTCTCTCTCTCTCTCTCTCTCTCTCACACACAGAGGTTCTACGTGGCGTCGTCTCGCCAGCTGAAGCGTCTGGAGTCGGTGAGCCGCTCTCCGGTCTACACACACTTCAGTGAGACCCTGCTGGGCACCAGCGTCATACGGGCCTTCGGGGAGCAGGAGCGCTTCATCCGCGAGAGCGACCACCGCGTCGACCACAACCAGAGAGCCTACTACCCCAGCATCGTGGCCAACAGGTGAGCCATGCCCGGGTGTTAACACATTGGCTGCCAAACACGGTTCAAACCGTGTTTTCACAGAGTAGCGCTTTGGTGCTGGTGGACTGGTCTTCAAAATTGTAAATGCAGATTTGCCCGAAATGCCCCCTATTCCCACATATCTGAGTAAATACCTCCAAAAAGTTAGCGACACCCACGGCCACGAAACTAGAGGGAGCGTTAACAACAATTTGGTACCACCCACCCATAAAACAAACATGGGCAAATTCTCCTTCTACAGCACGGCCATCAAGGATTGGAATAGTCTAATCCAGGGGTTTTCAACCAGTGGTCCGGGGACCACCGGTGGTCCTTGAGGGGGTTCCAGGGGGTCCACAGCCAAATTAATAGTTAGCAACCAAATTGACCCTTATATGTCTGTAACTCTGAGAGTGTACAAATTGAACCAAATGGACCCTAACGGGTCCATTTGGTTCCATTTGTACACTCTCAGAGTTAAATGAACACTGATGATGGTGATACAGTGTAGATTGGGACCCCCAAGATATCTAAATGGTTGAGTCCCTGGCATATCTTTTCAAATGGGGGTCCCTGGGCTAATATTTGTCAATTTGGGGGTCCTTGATGCGAAAAAGGTTGAAAACCCCTGGTCTAATCCCATCCCTCAAAAAATGCAGTTTGCTGGGCTCATTTAAAAGAGCCCTAAAAAATCTTTCTGGAGGCCAAAAGAGGAGGTAGTACCATTTTCCCGTTAGACAGAAGACCCCCCCCCCCGTTCTTGTACATATATGTTTTTTTCCCCTTTTTTTTTGTTGTTGTGCATAGTGTTATCTTTTTTCTTTTCTTTTTTGTATTGATACTCAAACTGTGGTGCCACTTTATATGTCTATGAATTGAATACCAAGGCCCTCATTGGAAACAAGACCGCAAGGACTTTCATGAACGGACCTGTTAGACAAAGTATATTTAAATGTAACTGTGCTGTTTTACATTTTTTGCCTAATAAACTATTCAATCTAAAGGTGGATGGCAGTGCGTCTGGAGTTTGTGGGGAACTGCATCGTGTCGTTTGCCGCTCTGTTCGCTGTGATGGCCAGAGAGAGCCTGAGTCCTGGCATCATGGGCCTGTCCATCTCCTACGCTCTGCAGGTACACGCACGCACGCACGCACGCACGCACGCACGCACGCACGCACGCACGCACGCACGCACGCACACACACACACACACACACACACACACACACACACACACACACTCACACACACACACACACACTCACACTCACACTCACACTCACACTCACACACACTCACACTCACACACACGCACACAATCTAACACCTCAGTCACTAGGAGTTCAACGTTGCTGTTTTCTTAACCACTGAAACCGTATCAGGGCTCTTCGACGTTTTTCAGCCCAAGGACCCCCTAGCTGAAAGAGAGATGAAGCAGGGACCCCCCACTACATACTGTATAAAATTGTATTTTCATAGATTTCATAGACCAACACCAAACCTCTTTGCCGAAAATAGCCGATCTACAAGCTCACAACGCCTCGCGGCGCGAGGCGTTGTGAGCTTGAAGATCTGCTATTTTTTTGGCTTAAGTTCTCTCCAGAATAGGAATAATAGAGTGGTTGATGTAAAAAAAAAATCATATCACACAAGGATTTGGCAACCCCCGTGTAGTAACTCTGAGGACCCCCTAGGGGTCCCGGACCCCCTGTTGAAGACCCCTGCCTCTGGTCCTGTTGACCGGAGCTTTTTTTTGTAGGGAAAGCTTTCACTGAAAATAGCAGATCAACACACTGGCAGCGCGTTGTGAGCGTGTCAATCTGCAATTTGTACTGCATTCGTGTGACACTCTTGTAGTAATAAGTAATAATAATAATAAAATGTTATTTATATAGCACCTCTCAAAACTGAGTTACAAAATGCTTTACAAAGGAAACAACAAAACAACACAGAAAACAGAACGAAAGAAAGAAAAAAAACTTGTGTCCAACTGATATTTTGGTACCCGATATGGCCTTATTTGGTTATATCGTATCAGTGAAATTTCTCCCCGGTATGAAAAAAAAAAGGTTTGCTCAAAAGGCATGTTGCTGGTGTAATGACATATTTTGTCCAGCAGAGTGCTCTGAGCTCACATTTCAGTACCATACTCTACTACTCTACACAACATCAAACCAAACAAAAACATCTCCGACCAAAGCAGCTTCAACCAGCGGATACTTTTCCCAGATGTAACAGTAAATTACTTCAATCTGATGACTGCTTCAGCCCAAAACATGCCATAAATAATTGTGGATTGTCCTATAATAATAATGATAGGCTGAAGCTACTCACTTCTATTTTAGCGTCGTCATTTTGGCTTAGTTTGTTACGCCTCAAACAAAAACAACACCACCACAGCTGTAGTGTTAATTAATTAATTAATTGGCTACAGCGTAGACCGACCGACGAAATAATCACCCGTGATTATTTCAAAATACTAACCAGCCGCCCGTCAAATAATGGACCTGTTGTCCGCCCGTTTACTCGTGATTACATGCAGAGTAAAATGTAAATAGCCTACAGACAGTCACTCAATTTAAAAGTGTGTTGAAATGTGTTGAAAAAGATAGCAGCCTTCAACAACAGAGCTACATTCAGTGGTCAGGTTCGTTCAGAAATCAAGTGAAGACGGAGGAGCGAGCTTTAGCCACACGCGCGAACGCGCACATACGCACTTCGCATGTGTCATTGTTTACGTCGTCAGATGGTTTTAATTTGAAGGTTTAACAGGATGTTCAATGTGTTTTGTGAGTTAAGATAAGTGACCAGCGTGCTCCATGCCGTTGTGCTGTGTTAAGTTACACAAGTGACGTTGTTTGGGCGGAGACAGTGCTCTCTGATTTTCACAATATATTTTTTTTGTTCAGTACCGGCCATCCCTGTACCCGTGAACTTATAAAAGTATTTTTTTCACCCGTCAAACGCGGGTACCCGTCGTGGGCCGCTGGTCATCAAATTATTGTCTTAGCAATGCGACAAAAACAAAAAAATATCCATGAATTCAAGTCTCCATGGGGTGACTAATACATAGAAAATGTCCATTGATTTTGCATTTCTTTGATTAATCGTTTGTTTTTCACCCTTGTTTATCACTTGTGCATTATTATATCGTGTGTGTGTGTGTGTGTGTGTGTGTGTGTGTGTGTGTGTGTGTGTGTGTGTGTGTGTGTGTGTAGCTGACAGCCTCTCTGTCATGGCTGGTGAGGATGTCTTCTGATGTGGAAACAAACATCGTAGCTGTGGAGAGGGTGAAGGAATACGGAGACACAGAGAAAGAGGTATGAAACTAACACTGTTACAATGGAGAGAGAGAAAGAAAGAATACGGAGACACAGAGAAAGAGGTTATGAAACAGGGGAGTGCTTGGGGTTCAATTGATAATCTGAGATTGTGTGTGGATTTCTAGTAACTAACATTAGGTTACATACTGTTGTGTACGTTTGGGTTAAGAATTGGGATTGGTATCTAGTGGCGAGGAATGATCAGTTTGGAACCTGTGCTAGGCTCTCAGAGGAATAGCCATTAAAGTGTGTGTGTGTGTGTGTGTGGTGTGTGTGTGTGTGTGTGTGTGTGTGTGTGTGTGTGTGTGTGTGTGTGTGTGTGTGTGTGTGTGTGTGTGTGTGTGTGTGTGTGTGTGTGTGTGTGTGTGTGTGTGTGTGTGTGTGTGTGTGTGTGTGTGTCCTCTCCGTCCACCAGGCAGAGTGGAGTCACGACCCCTCCACCCTGCCTCCAGGCTGGCCCACAGCAGGCTTCATAGAGATCAGAGACTTTGGCCTGCGCTACAGAGAGGACCAGGAGCTGGCCATCAGGAACATCACCGTGTCCATCCAGGGAGGGGAGAAGGTATCACTTATGTGTTAAAGTAGAGCTCACACATTGTTGCTGCTATTAACGGGGTATTTATCACAGTAACTTACATACACAGAAATCTGATAAATATAGGTATCCCGCCCGACCTGAAATTGCATTTTCTGTTCACTGAAGAGGAGGAGAGGCGGGGGGTGGGGGGGGGGGGACTCCTGTTACTGAACAATCACTCTATAGCAATGATTACTATCAGAACATAGAGCTATTTAACACTGTTACTGAACAAACACTCTATAGCCATGATTACTATCAGAACATAGAGCTATTTAACACTGTTACTGAACAAACACTCTATAGCCATGATTACTATCATAACATAGAGCTATTTAACACTGTTACTGAACAAACACTCTATAGCAGTGGTTCTCAACCTGTGGTACGCGTACCACCGGTGGTACTTGAGCCCCCCCCTGGTGGTACGCGGAAGAATCTTCCCAAAAATGAAAAAAGTGGGGGGGAAATGAAAAAAAAAAAAAAAAAATTATATATATGAAAACATAATAAAACTATCGAAATACTACTTTGAATGGAAATAACATTACCATAATATCACTCAAATTTAATTTAAAAAAGGTTTTGTTGAACACTTTGTCAGCGTGGGAACAGCGCATTTCTTGGCTGTTACTTTGAATGCGCCGGTACTGGTAGCCACGATCAAAACAAACACGGTGACGGGCAGGGGTGAAAGTGGGCCGGCACGGTCCGGAACGGCGTTCCGGTAAAAGATTCGGTGGCGGAACGCCGTTCCGTTAAGAAAAAGTCAAACGGGACGACGGGACACTCTCACAGATCCGTGATTTCCCCCCACTGTTTGTCTGACTTTTTTTTTTCTCCCCCGTTCCGCATAAACAGCTGCTTTCGCGTGAAGTTAAGTAGTTTCAACTAGGCTACCTGGGTACTTCTACTTCCAGTAGTATGATTTCAAAATAAAACGTGTGTTGAATTGTAACATTACAAGGATAGAGTTTTAAAAAACCTCTTATTCTGAAATGCACATCGTTTTGAAAGGAAACCAGATTTATTTTCTGGAGGCCACTTGACAGCTTTCTGCTCACGGAACACAGCTCCACTTGACTAACGTGCATCGTCAAAATGTCAATAACACGGACGTGGGTCATGGGACATTATGGAATATAAAGACTTTGTGGCAAAAGTTCATATTTACAACCATGATCTCTGAAACCAAGACAATGTGGGGCTATGGAACAAAAGTGTGTTTTCTTTCATCTTTTCAGAAGGTGAGTAATTCATCTTATCTAATGCTGACAGTGGTGGAAAGTAACTAAGTACATGTACTCAAATACTGTACTTGAGTATAATTTTAAGGTAATTTTACTTGACTGGAGTATTTCCAATTTGCAATATTTTTATTTCTATTCCAATACATCTCAGAGGCAAATATTATACTTTTACTCCACCTCAATTATTTGAAAACTTTAGTTACTACTAGTAACTTTGTGGATTTTAATTATTATGACAAAACATACATAAACCGCTTCAGCCCCATTTAAACTTTGGCTTTTTGAAAATGTACTTGGTATTGTACAGTATGGTCAAGTTGGACATGAGTTAATAGCGTTACTATCATTTTTAACCACTTAGCTTTGGCAATTCAAAAACAGCAGGCACCGCCCTATGAGCTTGTAGATCTGCTATTTTTGGAAAAACCATGAAAAAGTGTTGCATATCTTTGAATATATATATTTTTTTAAAGCGAAAATGAACTGATATCTTTGCTTCTGGGGGTCCCTGGCACAAAACATTTTCAAATGGGGGTCCACGGCCGAATGTTTATCAATTTAGGGGTCCTTGGCATGATAAAGGTTGAAAACCACTGCCCTAAATCCATCCTAAACCCGCCCAAAAAGCATCAATAACCGCTAATAACCGCCCAAAAAATCGCGCGCGCTGTGCGCGCGCAAAATATATATTTTTGGCGGTAATGGTACTTGGAATGACAGATAAAATCTGAGGTGGTACTTGTTGTAAAAAGGTTGAGAACCACTGCTCTATAGCCATGATTACTATCAGAACATAGAGCTATTTAACACTGTTACTGAACAAACACTCTATAGCCATGATTGCTATCAGAATATAGAGCAATTTAACACTTATTTTAAAACAATATATCACTTACCCGACCTTTAACTCATTGACTGCCGGAGTAAATAAATAAATAATTCGGCCCCTGCCAGTGATTTATTTTGTTTTACCTTACCTTACCTTAGCTTACCTTAGCTTAGCTTAGCTTAGCTTAGCTTAGCTTAGCTTAGCTTACCTTACCTTAGCTTAGCTTTCAACTTGTCACAGAGTATTTATCTCCAGTACGGTCGATCCCCAGAGCGTTGCTAAACACACCATGTGCTTCCAGCGAGAAAAGATATGATAATAATCGCGACCCTCCGTTCGCTAGTTATTGGCCGTTGAATATAGAATGTCTCGCCTTGCTTCCCTGCTCCACTGGGAGTCAAATGGTGACTCATAGGTTAGCGAAGAGAGCCGTCTAGCGTAAACACTGGAAACACCAGTACACGTCAAAACACGTCCTTGGCGGTGAGGGCCTTGGATTGACACACGCATGAATTCAAGTTCTCAGTCGCCACGGCTGATTTCAGTCTTTTGGATTCCATAGAAGCCAGCATGTCTTCCATGGAAGCAATGTTGCGCAGCGAAAATAGCCGATCTACAAGCTCTCAATGCGTCTGCGACGCATTGAGAGCTTGTAGATCGGCTATTTTCGGTTAATATTTTCAAAGATTGGATTTGAAGTTGTCAAACTAGCAAAATATTTAGAGGCATTTTCCATAAAACCCTAATGGTCTCGGATATGTCATAAAAGCAAAGGTTAAATCCTCAATCTGTGATTTCTTCACCTGGTTGGCAGTATGTAGAACAGCAGCACTAAAACATAATCAAGATTCATTTGACATATCGTGTTAATTGTTTAGGAAACGGCGCTAGTGTGGGGAGGGGCTCCTTTCACACTGTTTCACAAATCACATGATAAGACTTGGCCATACACATGCTTTCAGTCGAGAGATTTAATTTTGCTTTAATCCATGCACACGTCAAAACCACGTCCTTGTCAGTGAATGAGTGAAGGGTCCTGTTCCATAAATGGTCTTTGTTGTGTTGTGGTCCATCAGGTGGGCATTGTGGGGCGTACGGGAGCAGGGAAGTCCTCCCTCACACTGGGCCTGTTCCGCATCATCGAGGCGTCTGAAGGCTGCATCCTGATCGACGGGGTGGATATCGCTACACTGGGCCTGCACGAGCTGCGCTCCAGGATCACCATCATACCACAGGTCAGTGCACTGTGATGTGTTGACCTTGAGCTTGTAGATCTGCTATTTTGGAAAAATCGTAAAACTTTGTGTTTGAATATACATATATATATATGTTTTAAGCTAAATCTTTGCTTCTGGGGGGGTCCCTGGAACAACATATTTTGAGATGGGGGTCCGCGGCCAAATACATATCATTTTGGGGGGTCCTTGACGTGAAAAAGGTTTGAGAACCACTGATATTATAGCAACATACGTTTTTTCTAGGGTTGTCCGATATTGGCTTTTTTACCGATAACCGATATACCGATATTGTCCAACTCTTAATTACCGATACCGATATCAACCGATACCGATATATGCGGGGATTATTGTGATTAGGGTAAGCTCAAATTTCATATCACACACACCATATACAGTAAAAACTCCTGTAACTTATTTATAAAGCAAAAAAAAAAAAAAAAAAAAAAAATTTTTTTTTTTTTTTTCAAAAACCGATACCGATATTTTCCCGATATCAATTTTTATGCTAATATCGGCCGATAATATCGGGAGGCCGATAAAATCGGACATCCCTAGTTTTTTCCAAAAAACGTTAGGATTTAGAAGACATTTGTAGAATATATATTCAAAGATTTGCAAAAGGTTTCACGAAAGGTTGCGCTCTGTTTGCACTATGAGCTTGTAGATCTGCTATTTTTTGAATAGCCAAAGATATCTAAAATGACACAGATGCATTCTTAATGGATTAATGCAGGGGTCTTCAACGTTTCCAGGCCAAGGACCCCCTAGCTGAGAGAGAGATGAAGCAGGGACCCCCTACTCTATATTGTATAAAATTGTGTTTCAGATTAAAGTTTTTTTTTAAACTTAGTCTGGTCTTTTTCCCCTCTACACCTATAGCCTCTTTGCCAAAAATAGCCGATCTACAAGCTCTCAGGCGTTGAGAGCTTGTAGATCTGCTATTTTCGGCTAATGTTCCCCTCAGAAAAGGAGGTTAGTGGTTAATGTAAAAAAAACTAAATCCTATCACACAAAGATTTGGCGGACCCCCTATAGTAGCTCTGAGGACCCCCTAGGGGTCCCGGACCCCCTGTCGAAGACCCCTGGATTAATGTCAACATGACTATCAATGTCATTAAAATATTCGTATTGTTCATTGTGTCTTTCAACTCTAAAGGAGTACAGAACCCGCCAGAATGATCTCCTCTATAACTCTGTTGCATCCTCTTGACACACACACACACACACACACACACACACACACACACACACACACACACACACACACGCGCGCGCGGTGTGACGTTGTCCTTCCTCCCTGTAGGACCCAGTGTTGTTTTCTGGCTCTCTGAGGATGAACTTGGACCCGTTCGACGGCTACTCTGACGAGGAGGTGTGGGGAGCTCTGGAGCTGGCTCACCTCAAGACCTTTGTCTCGGGTCTGCCCGACAAGCTGAACCACGAATGTTCTGAAGGAGGAGAGAACCTCAGGTACCGTACAGTATGTCTGTCTGTGTTGATTTCGTCGACTAAAACTATGACGAAACATGTTCGTGGACTACCTTTTTTCACTGACGAAAACAAAATAAAAATAAAATAAAAGATTAAATATATTGACACTTTCGTCAACAAATAAAAACTAGACTAAAATGTCAGTGAGGGGCTAGTGGAGAGGAGATCCAGTAGAACTAAAAGACAAGTCATTTTATGTTTGGTTGTGCTCGGGTGTTGCGCTCTGACAATAGCCGATCTACAAGCTCACAACTCGTCGCGCTGCGACGCGTTGTGAGCTTGTAGATCTGCTATTTTCAGCACGCAAGTGTAAGATCAGCCATTACGGCATTACGACGCCATCAAGGCACCGCCAAAATACATTTTAGTCGACTAAATCAACTGTAGATTTGGTCGACTATAATCTTATGATATTTAGTCGACTAAAACTAGACAGAAACCAAAACATTTCAGATGACTAAAATATGACTAAAACTAAATCAAAATTTGCTGTCAAAATCAACACTGCTGTCCACACAGCCAGCCTGCATATGGTCAACCATACAAAACTCAAATTCATCTCTCTCTCTCTCTCTCTCTCCAGTCTGGGTCAGAGGCAGCTGGTGTGTCTGGCCAGAGCCCTGCTGAGGAAGACCAAGATCCTGGTCCTGGACGAAGCCACGGCCGCCGTGGACATGGAGACAGACAACCTGATCCAGTCCACCATCCGCACGCAGTTTGAGGACTGTACTGTCCTCACCATCGCTCACAGACTGAACACTATCATGGACTATACCAGGTACACACACACACACCATAGCTGAGTGGTTAGTGAGCCCGCCTAGGTCGCCCCAGGTTCGATTCCAGGCCAGGACAGCATATGTGTCGATGAAATGAAATTTGTCCCTGAGCAAGACTCTTAACCCCTAATTGCTCACAGGTTCTCATTGGAAACAAGACCGCAAGGACTTTCATGAACGACCTGTTAAAAGGAATTATCCTTATCCTTCATGGCTTACCCTAATGTCCATGGCTGGATCACCAGAGGAAACAAAGTTCTTAGTCTTGCACTGCTGCTGCTTGGTGTTAAAGAGCTCTCTGTAGTTATTCTCACAGGCCTGGAAGTCCACCCATTCGCACTCGGTGCCACGCTATGAGCTTGTATATCTGCTATTTTTGAAAAGCCAAAGAAATCTTAAAATGACACACAGATGTGTTCCCGGTCTTAACTCTTTCACTGCCAGTTTAAATATATAAATGAATCGCGCACTGCCAGGGATTTTTGGTTTTCCTTACCTTTTCAAGTAGTCACAGAATATTTATATCCAGTGTGATGGATCCCCTGATGGGTGCTAAACACAGAGGTGATCTCCTGGATCTGTGTGACTTGAGGATGAAATGGTCACTCGTGTGTTAGAGAAGAGAACATCGCGATCGGGTGGGGAAACCAATGAAAACAAAAAAAAGTCCTAAAAGTCGTCTTTGGCAGTCTGAGCCTTTTGGAAAAAGTCGTCCTTGGCAGTGAAAGAGTTAATGGGTTAAAACCAGGGTTAGAAAAGCACACTGTGTTTGATAGTGACTCCTGTTCTCTGTTCTCCTCCCTGTCAGGGTGCTGGTGCTGGACAAAGGGGAGATGGCAGAGTTCGACACTCCCTCCAACCTGGTGTCTCAGAGAGGAATCTTTTACAGGATGGCCAAAGACTCCGGGTTGGTCTGAACCCCAGAACCAGAACCAGTGACACACACAAACACCTCCATCTGCTCCCTCTGGCTCCTCCCCATGAGGCGGAGCTAGAGAGACAAAGAGAGACAGAGACAAAACGGAGAGAGAGAGAGAGGGAACTTTATGGAACGGAACGTTTTTTTTTTGTTTAGTTTTTGACAGCGTTATGCTGAAACGTGTGTCGTTTTAAGCGTTTACGTGTTCCACTCCACACTCCAAAGTCTACACACACAGTGTACAACGTCTCGGGCCTCCTTTATAGCCATGCACGGCCAGTATCGCCACCATCAGGTTGGGAGGGACACCACACCTCAATCTGCTGCTGTTCTCAGTTTGTTTTTTCCTGTTTGTTTTTTTTGGTAAAAGGACAAAATCACACAACAGCTGTCATCGTTCCCGTTTCCCCCCCGAACCAAACCGTTTTATGCATCCCGTTTCATATCCCGCTCCATCGTAAAAAAAAGGTTCCCTTCTCGTGTCACGGCGGGCTCTCGTCGTCGCGGTGGCACAGCGGGGGTTCATCTCTCGGGGCAGAGAATGTAATGAAGAGAGAGAGAGAAAGGGTACATACACACATGTCCGTTCGCGACCGTTCCGCGTCCGTTCGCCGGAAGTCCCATCCACTCCCATGTAAAAAAAAAACGGGACCGTACGGTCCCGTTTTTTTTTTACATGGGAGTGGATGGGACTTCCGGCGAACGGAAGCGGTATGAAACGGACGCGAAACGGTCGCGAAACGGACATGTGTGGAAGCACCCAGAGAGAGTTTTTTTTTACAGTGCAATGTTGTCCACTTCCTCAAGCTAGGGAGGGGACATTTGTGTTGTTGTTGTTTGTTTGTTTGTTTTTGTATCAAATGACAGATTATGACTTTTGCTGTCAGGGAGCGGATGTGACAATTCTGCTCCTACACTTTTTTTGGGAGGATGGAGAAAGCTGACCAAGACGAGGTCTCATCCTGGGCAGTCTGCACGCCACTGGTGCTGCTACAAGCCAATACGTCCCCCCCCCCCCTATATGCCCACTATGTACCAGTGATTCTCAAACGTTTGCGTGCCAGGGACCCCCGAATTGATATGTATGTGGCCGCGGACCCCCAACTGAAAATATGTTGTTCCAGGGACCCCCCAGAAGCAAAGATTTGTGTTTAAAATGTTTGCCTTTTTAAAAAAAGACTTAAATATTTGCACACGTTTCAAGATTTTTCGAAAATAGCAGATCTACAAGCTCATAGCGCGGCACTCTGTGCCGCGCTATGAGCTTGTAGATCTGCTATTTTTGAATAGCCAAAGTATAAAATATGGATTAAAGGGGTTAACATTATTGTGACGCTTTATTAACACATCTTGCTGGGGACCCCCTAGTACCCCCCTCAAGGACCCCCCCATGGCCCTACATGACCCCCAGCACTCCGTGAAACACTCGAACTCGAACAAGCTCACAATGCGTGGTGTTGCAGCACATGATATGAGCTTGTAGATCATTTTTGTGAAAGTGGGAATCCGTCGTACGACTTAGGTATAAATCAGGCCCCCCCCCCACAGACACAGAGAGAGAAAACTGACAATATTACAACCATCGCTAAAGACGTTAAGATGTTCCTACAGCTAGTGTTGTGGGAAAAAAAGAAAATGTTTCATTGACTGGTTAGAATCCACACATTTGTGTCCTTAGCGCCATTGGATTTTGTATTTGACTATTTATTTATTATTACTATTATCGTACTGTTTTTGCGCCGTTAGTGAGCTGTGCCGATCCCCGGGAGCCAAGCTTTTTTGCTGGAAAATAGCCGATCGACAAGCTCACAACGCGTCGCGCTGCGACGCGTTGTGAGCTTGTCGATCGGCTATTTTCCGGCTTTCCCCACAGTAACACGAAGACGGAAAATACACTAGTATAGACCCCTGAGGGACTCCGGTGGTTAAGACACGGCTTCCAGCTTTAGTCCCTCAAGGCACTTGGCGGGTCATTCATTCAGCAAAGCAGCATTCTGCCATCCTAGTGGACAAAATGTACTGTTTGACAAACAACACAACGAAGCCGTGTTGTTGTGTTTGTTTATCTCTGGAACTCTGTGTGACGTAACAAACCAGAGAGGCTTCAGTATGTATGAAGTGCTTTTAGTTCGCAGCCAATGGCATGTCGCTTACATCACTGACGTTGTCGTATATAGGCCTCAACTCAAGACAGGAGGAGGGGAAATACACCAAAATATGTAGTATTTCATTCAAATAAATAAATGAATAATTTATAAAAAAAAACATTTAGTGGAGTGTGGGTGAGAGGGGGGCCCAACAACGACAGTTTGAAACGGGTCTAAAAAAACTAACTCCACCCTGGTTAACACTGTTCTGCTACTAACAGAACTTCTAGCCACAATAACCTGACCTCATCCTCACCCAGTCGTGTCCAGGAGACGGTTTAGCACGTTTTATTTTCTGTGTGTGCGATCTGGTCATTTCTTTGTTTTATCTGTACATTGTCATTTCCCATTCGTGTCAATAATATCTCCAGAAATATTTCAAAAGAAATTGACATAAAGGTAAAAAAAAAAAAGTTACAAAAAAAAAAGTAAGATAATATTGAAGGTATGTATTGGCCAAGCCATAGGTGTTCCCCAAGGCTCCATTTTAGGACTTTTACAGTTTGCTCCTCCGCACGTTTTCCTTCCTGATTGGATTAGAGAGGATACGAAAAGGACAGATTATAATATTATAATATAGTAATGTTTTGCACATATCATTGCCTAATGCCCGATGATATGAATACATAAGTGTGCATTCTGACCTGTGGGCTAAACGTGTCCTGATGATAAACAACACGGGCCAATTCAACTTTAAAACGTGCTTGTTTGTATCTAATTGAATGTATTTAGTTGATACTTTTTGCCACATTTGTAACATTGTGATATTGTCTCTTTGTTGTTGCTTTAAACGTTTAACGAGGCCAGGAAGCCAAACGTGAGCAAAAAAACAAACCAAATAGTTACACCTCCCTCCACCGCTAGGCTGAATGATACTGACCTGCTACAGACGCACACATCTGTTACACACATCTGTTACACACACACACACACACACACACACACACACACACACACACACACACACACACACACACACACACACACACAGACACACACATCTGTTACACACATCTGTTACACACATCTGTTACACACACACACACACACACACACACACACACACACACACACACACACACACACACACACACACACACACACACACACACACACACACACACACACACATCTGTTACACACATCTGTTACACACATCTGTCTCTCTCACACACACACACACACACACACACACACACACACACACACACACACACACACACACACACACACACACACACACACACACATCTGTTACACACATCTGTCTCACACACACACACACACACACACACACACACACACACACACACACACACACACACACACACACACACACATCTGTTACACACACTGTCTACAAGGAGTGTGCACACACACACTCACAGAGTTACAGAGCTCAAAGGGTCCATTTAGAACCCCTTCAAGGAACCCACAAGAGTCCCTGGGACCCCACTTTGAGAACCGTTGGTCTAGTCTAGTGGCGCCCGAGGAATTTGTTTTGTGTGAACTAGCCCTTTAAGAAAATGTAAGCTCATAGACAGTGTTTAAGTGGGCGTTCTCTTCTGTCGTCTTCATCTTCTTTAACAGCACTTTATTGATCTGTTTTTACGCCCGTTTTCTGATGGGGTAAACATCCCCTCACCTGAGCTAAATGGTTACATAATACGCTATATATTCTCCCGGTCGTTCCTAGTTTTACCTGTCGGCTTAACCTATTGAGACCTGAAGCCGATTCTACACGTCTCCTAAATCCCAACAGTTTTCTGAAAAACGTATGTTTCTATATCAGTGGTGCTCAATCTTTTTCATGTCCAGGACCCCCAAAACGATATGTATTTGGCCGCGGACCCCCATCAAAATATTTTGTTCCAGGGACCCCCCAGAAGCAAAGATTTGAGTTGAAAATGTTCGCTTTAAAAATATATATATTCAAAGATTTGCACACATTTTCACGATTTTTCAAAAATAGCAGATCTACAAGCTCGTAGCGCGGCACTCGGTGCCGCGCTACGAGCTTGTAGATCTGCTATTTTTGAATAGCCCATAGTGTAAAATAATGCTTTTAGCTCAAATCTGAAAATGAGACAGTTCCAGGTCTTAATGGGTTAACCCATTAAGACCTGAGGCGAGTGAGGCCGATTCTAAAAAAGAAATGCCTTCTAAGTCAGTTCTCACACTTTCAAGATTCTTTCCAAACATTTTAAAAAATAGCAGATCTACAAGCTCGCAGCGCGGCACGAAGTGACGCGCTGTGAACTTGTACATCTGCTATTTTTTTGAATAGCCAACGCTCAGATCCAAAAAAAAAAATAAACCAAGATGCTTTCCTGGTCTTAATCGGTTATGTCACTACTTTTATTGATTTTTTTTTAATTTTGCAGTCATTCATCCAAAACAGTTTTTGGTTACAGGAGGTTATTATCCAGGTTTTTTGTTTGTTTTTGTAACTGACATATATTCTGCATTTAGACCCAGCCTTTTGGGGGGAAAATATGAAGTCATTTGTGCTACAAAGAAAGAATCATAATTCAATAACTCTTATTCACTCAGCACTTCTCAAAACGGGTTACAAAGTGCTTTTCACAGAACTGACGAAAACCAATGGGAGTCATTCGTAATCACTTTGGTATCCTATTATGTCTACACCAGGGGTCTTCAACAGGGGGTCCGGGACCCCTAGGGGTCCTCAGAGCTACTACAGGGGGTCCGCCAAATCTTTGTGTGATAGGATTTAGTTTTTTTTACCTTAACCACTTGAACCCTAGAATTCCTTTTCTGAGGGGAACATTAGCCGAAAATAGCAGATCTACAAGCTCTCAACGCCTCGCGCTGCGAGGCGTTGAGAGCTTGTAGATCTGCTATTTTTGGCTAAGAGGCTATAGGTGTAGAGGGGAAAAAAGAGCAGACTAAGTAAAAGAAAAACTTTAATCTGAAACACAATTTTATACAATGTAGAGTAGGGGGTCCCTGCTTCATCTCTCTCTCAGCTAGGGGGTCCTTGGCCTGAAAACGTTGAAGACCCCTAGACATTATGGTCGTGTTCCAAAACTGTCACTTTTCACGATTCAAATTCAAAAATATCAAAGGATATCAAAGGCGGCAGATCCACAAGCTCAAGAGACGCGTTGCTTCGCGCTTCTCGCTTCGCATTTCGAGCTTGTAGATCTGCTGCTCTGGATGTGTTGGTGTGACGCTGTAGTATGATTAAGGGCATTAATTTACAAAAAAAACACACACAAAAAGCTAGAATGTGGAGATCAGTGACAGCGACGATATGAAACATGTTTGTGATGCAACACAGTCAAACAAAGTATAAATGAAGCTTAAAGGGATAGTTCACCCAAACGAAAATTCTTTCTCTCTATGGATTAGTCACCCCATGGAGACTTGAATTCATGGATTTATTGTCATAATATGATGACCAGCGGACCGGTAGGCAGCGGTTCCGGTAGGAGACACCGCTGCCGGTCATCAAATTATTGTCTTTAACTATTGTGACAAAAACAAAAAAAATATCCATGAATTCAAGTCTCCATGGGGTGACTAATCGATAGAAAAAAAGTCATTTTGGGGGTGAACTATTCCTTTAATGTGTAATTTGTGTACACTGCCTGGCGAGAGCAGATGGAGTGCTAGTGTGAGCGTGTGCTAGATGGAAGTATAGCCTCATCCATGGCTTCCATTCTCAATGGGAATAACACACACCTATCAATGACTGAGCCAGCTAGGTGTTGTCTCGGGTCATCTTTGGGCCAAAAGAGGGCCTTTTTTTGTATTCATATCCTTTTCCATGATAAATATGATATCTGACAGGAGCTGTTCTGGTCCTCGTGTTATTTTTTAGTATCATTCATGGTCTTGGTTTGTTTTACATGCAAAACATAAAAGCTTTAGATTTCTCTTCAGTTTTTTACGGTATATATTATTACAAACCACTGGAAATTGTTGAGGAAATGCGAAACATACCTGTGGTTGTTACATATTTGTTATTTGTAAGTATGCATTATTTGTTATTTGTATACATGATGCACTAGTTTTTAAGTGTGCTTTTTTTTTTCTTGGTCTTAAAAACCACAGAATCAATGTGTAAAAAAAGAGGGATAATTAAAGATTTGCTTTGTTAATGTGGTGTAAAGGTCTTTCTTTTTTCCACCTCTGTCAAGGGCATGTTGTCTGTGTGCAGAACATATCTCAAGAATTGTTTGTGAAGAAAAAATCTCAAGATGCAAATTCATTCTCACCCAACTCTGCAGGTCAAGAGTCGTACTGGCAACCCAACCTGGTATGGTATCAAACCCAGCACGCACAGGACCTCTATAGAACAGTGTCTCTCAAACTTTTTTCATTTCAAGGACCCCAAATTTATATGCATTTGGCCACGGACCCCCACATCTATGCAGTTGTGGAAAGTAACTAAGTACATTTACTTAACTACTGACCCCACTTTGAGAACCAATGTTCTAGACGCAGTTTAACTTCCACAGTTACTTGGACTGTTGATGCGATAGTCTGTTGTTTTCTACTGGAGGACACAAATAGGCACTAGTGTGACAATGGCCCCCCAAAGATGTTGATACCCCTCCCGGAGTTAGGACCAAATACAACTTGTTTTTTCCTCATCTCTAAGGCCTCCCATACATGAAATGGATTGTTTTATAAAAATATATTTTACTGCACAAGTGGTGAAACTGATATTTAAAGTTATACATCCCAAACTAAAAATAAAGCCTGGCCGTCTGGGGGTTGAGGCATATAAAATCATTTAGATTCACAATGCAAGCTCTTGATAGGTTTAAAACATGGCATAGTTGAAGTCAGGACATCCCCCTACATTCTAGAAAAGACTAATGAATGTCAATATCTGAATGTAAATAGGAGATGCAGTCATTTGAACACATACCTACAATAGGTGAATATGTAGAATGTTCTCTTTACTTTGTAGTGACTGACATGGATTGTCATAGCAAGACATATGATGTCTTGTTAGAAAGGTGTGGTTCTACTGAATCCAGCAATACCAATTGTGTAGACGTAGCTTCAATACTCATGGAGTTATGTCCCTAAACTGTATGAAATGTCCTAAACTTCAGACAATTTGAAATGTTGTACAACTTCAACAATAGTGCAGAGAAAATGCAGGCTTAGAGTAGAACTACTAACAATTATTTAGCAAACCTGGCTGAGGGAAACCAAGCTCCACCCATTTGATGCTCAAGGTAATCTTCATAACAGAGAGGGCTCGGTTTGGTAGAGCGACAGAGGAGATCAGAGGCATTGTTTTTGTGGAATTTATTCATTAATTCTGATGAAAAACACAACTACATTATGCTATTGTTAGTCACATTTATTCAGTTGGGTTTGGACACAGGTTTCACTTCAGAGCAAAGGTGACATGACTGGTGACTACATGACATTCTCCTGGGCTTTTCAAAGAACATCTCATGCACTCTGTCATAGTTCATCTCTGAGACTGGCGGTCCGTTGATTCTGATGCGCATACAGGCAGTGAGGCTGGTTCCCTGGAGTCTGTTAGTCCTTAAGTCTGTCTTGATCTATTGGCAAAATATTACAGGCAATCAGCAAAAGTTGAACATTTACAATTAAACTAAATAAAACATGTAACAATTTAAACATGGTTTTACCCTGTTCATTGCAGAGAAGTCCCTCTCACAGTTGACACTGGATACCGGAACTGTGAGAGCAATTGCAGGCAGCTGGCTTAGATAGGGGTACTGTTGGTGGAGCTCTTCATATTGCGAGACCATCTCCTGCATGAGCTGCAGCTGAGACTTGTCCTAGTAGGATGGATACAGGTTCCAAGTCATTTAATGCAAATGTTCACAGTTGCTGACAGTCAGAATACAGGAGAGTAATAAGTCAACATCTTCAAATAATTATGTTTTTTTTTTTTTTTTTTTTTTACTGTTGCACACCTCAGAAACGTGTGCGTGCGTGCGTGTGTGCGTGCGCGTGTGTGTCATTACTCACCTTAAAAAGCCCTGACTCCACATGGACCTTAAATCTGAGCCACTCTGACAGAAGTGCTTCTTCGTCGATGCTTGGAAACTTGTTGGCGAGCAACTTCAGGTCTGCAACACATTTTTCCTCATCCTGGTGGGTTAGGGCTCTCGGATTCAGGACATTGAAGGCAGCCAGAAGAAGATCCAATTCTGTGAATCTCATTCTCCAAATTCACCTTCAGTTTGTCCAAATATGGAGCCATAACCTAATGAACAAATTGTAAAACAAAAATATATATATCATATTTGAATACAGTATTATTTGAAATGATAGACTGAGTTTGAACTCTTGAATACAAAATTTTAAATGGGATCAACTATCAATAGCTCTTTCTCGAACCGTGACCAAAATGTAGTTGTACCCGGGTCCTCTTCTCTCATACCCCTCCGTCTCCCCCTTTCTTCCTCTGCCTGGATGTTGAGACTGCTAATTGTCTGGTTGAGCTGACTGAGGTGTGAGCCTGGAGGTTGCTGATCTCCTGCCACTTTAATGTGGTGATGATGGTTGCAATGGTAACGGGTACCTAAATATATAAAGAAGAGCAGTTTTACTTTTAATTTAGAGTACCAAAAATATTTCACCTATACCCATTTAGGGGCAACTTACATATTCTTTGATTGCCAGAAAGTTGACATCCTCTCTCTGAAACAGCTTGGACAGGCGACTGAGATGGGGAAGAACGTCAGCTTGGAGATGGATTGCAGCAACAAATCTGTATGTGGCACAGAACGTGTACAGGCCTCTAGCTACAGGATCTTTCTTGATTCTTGCCTCCTCTGTAAGTGCTGCCAGTACAGCTGGAAGATTCCTTCTCACGTTTGAGATGGCTTGATCTTGTGAAAGCCATCTTGTGTCCTTCACCTCCTAATGAATGATAGAAAGGTTGTCGTTCAAGTAAAATTAAGTAGAATGAGAGTTCTTATAAGTGTTTTATTTGTTGCGAACGCGGAAGGAGGCGCCTCCGCCCAAGTGGAGCATACTATGAAACTCTGCTCTCATTGTGTGTCTGTCTGTGTGCAGTATGTGTGCACTGCACTGCCTGTGTGCGACCAACAGAGTGGCGCCAGAGTGCAGTCAAAACACACACACACACACACACACACACACACACACACACACACACACACACACACACACACACACACACACACACACACAGTCCGGCTGCGTTCGCTTCCAGCGTTCACGCGTCTTACTTGTTATAGGTAGCTCTCTTACAGTCACTTTGAGGTCATCTACTTCCAGCACATTGGCAGCTGCCTTGAGCACTGCTGTGCGATTAGCACTGTTACGGAAATACAAATGCCGATCTTGCAGGTGCCCTCTAAAGGTCTTCATGTAGGGCACTTCATCGGCAGCATCTTTGCAGGCTAGTGCCAGACTCTGGGCAGCACAGTGTACTGACACTAGCCAAGGCCATGAGTCCTTCAGCTGCTTGGCTACTCCATTCAGTCGCCCTAATAGTATACATTATGTTAACCTCTAATATCTTAAATTACATTACAATACATTTTTCCTGATTTTAAAATAGTGACGTTCTACTTAATTTCTTTAACTAGAACACATTTTAACTATAACACATGAAGACCTGTCATCACTGAAGCACCGTCAGTTCCCAAACCGAACAAGCGTTTGACTGGAATGCCTTTCATTTCCACCACTTCTCGGACAGCCTCAACGATGGTGTCAGCCTTCCCATCCGGAAGGGGAGCCATGTCCAGAAACTGGCTACAGAGCTGTCCTTCTTTGTCAAGATACCTAAAACATTAAAAACACACTCCTTCCTTTAAAAGAAACATGTCATAGTACCTGATGTGGACATCCAGTTCCTTGGTCACTGACACATCAGTGGACTCGTCTATTTCCAGCCTGTGAGGTGCGGACTGCCTTCAGGAAGGGTTCTTCTACCACACGAGCCAGGATCTGAACCATCTCATCTAAGATATGATGTGACCTGTAATTGGTCCTCTGGTCAATCTGAAATAAATGATTAGTGTGAAATGGATCAATAACTAATCTCACGGGAAATAAATATTCCTGAATTTAAATGTTACCTTGAGCTTTGGGAAATAATCACATCCAAGCAGCTTGGAGGCCTGCCTGCCTTCCTTCCAGAGGAATCGAGCACAATGAATGAAGGCATAGGCGGAGTTGTTAAAGGAGGCATCGACGGAGCTGATCGCGATACGCTCGACAGCAGCGTTGAGGTTTGGCGAGCTGCGGCGCAGGTCTTTGAACAACTGGTGATGGTCCACATTTGCCTCTGCCGCACGAGCGATATAGCACAGGCGAGGAGCAAGATAGCGAGAAGAGGTGGAAAAGTGAAAATGTGGGAGAAAGGACAGGTGGGAAGAGAGGCGTAGATAGACAAGAGGTGGAAATAGATGACCGTGACAGAAATAGATGGTGCAGAAAAATAAATGAAGAGGTTTTAGTGAAGAATGCAGTTAGTAGGACAAAACAGAAAACCATTAAACTTACTCAAAATGCTTGTTTTAAACTACTTCAGACTACTAAACAAAATGTTAGAAAATGACTTAAGATAGAAGAAAAGTAGCCAAGCAGCTTAGAAGCGGGGTTAGTCTAGATAAGAGTACACTATCATCCCTATATTTGTGTGACAGTATGGATTCAGATCAGTACTGACGAAACAATGGTTTCATCAGTCATTCTTGAAGAATACAGATTTGATCGAAATGTTGAATGCGATACACAAGTGGAGAATCTAACCAGTGTGTGGACGTCATCGTTTTGTTTACAACACAAACAGACAATTAGCTGATGGGTGAATGGGTGAACAAAAGGAATTGGGTGGGGTCTGTCACTCACCTTGTGCATATAGCTTTTAATTCCTCTATGGTGGTCTCTTCAGGCAGCATAACGCAGTCTGCTCCATCCACCACGGCTTGAGCTACAACGCTGTCCACATCCCACATCTGTGGTTGGCAGTGAGGAGATGTTGACCAAGTGTCAATATATGTCACGTATGCTTTGTTAGTTCCTCCTAAGTATCTCTGTGTATGTGAAAAGGTACCAGACAATACATAATATCATCATTATGAACAGTGCATACTTAGTCGTGGGCTGGCGTAGCCAATTGAACCCGAGCATGCCTATCCTGGGATAAACATTCTGCAAAAATAGCAGGTCTATAATAGCCTCACAATGAGTCGTTTAATTACAGTTGTTGACTACATACAGTACACATAGAGTCCAAAACTATGTTTATTAAAACAATGGGCAAAAGGCAGGGGGTAATGCCTTTTTTTTTTTTTTAAGTCTGCAATCTTAACTGCCTGTGTTTGACACGTTTTGTGCAAGTCCACAGGTTGTGTTCATCTGCAATTCTGTCTACTCTGTTCATTTGCGAGCATTTTGTGCTGCCACTCACCACGGATAGTGCAGATGATGCCAGTGTTCCGGATATTGGTGGGCTCAGAGATGATGATGTCCTGGTTTTCCAGACAGGTGTCGGCCATTTCATTATCATCATCCTTCTGGACCGTCTGGATCTGGACGAAGGCAGAGCCCGGCTCAGTCTGTGCAGCCGCCATGGTCACGGCAGTAAAGTGTCCTGAAAACATCAGTTTTCAGGACACTCAGGACAGAAACTGATGATCTACAAGCTCAAGCTTGTAGATCGGCTATTTTTGGCAAAGAGGTTTGGTGCAGAGGGGGGAAAAAAGAGCAGACCAAGTCCAAGTTTACTAAGGGTTTAAGTGGTTAAAGGGGCAGCTACCCAACTCACTTTTTCTTAGATTTTAACAAGTATAAATGTGTCGTTTGTGATAGGGAGCAATGATAACACAATTTGTTCATAAGCTTGTGGATTCAGAGCTTTCTGCTTTCTTTCAGTTACATGTGCCGCTTCAAGTCAAAGCATATTTGTATTCTCCTGGTCAAATCCAGACTAAATCCCCTCCCCCTGACTGCCTGTTAATGGCCCTATCTGTGTGTGACCCTGTGGGGGTCACACACACACAGATAGCAACAATGAAACAATGGGTATTCAAATGATCACTTCAAAGCTATGCCAGACTAGTCTGGGGTTGGGTGGTTGGTTTAGTTTAGTTTATCTCTTAAAGGTTAGTTTTCATTTTTTTTTATTGTAATATGGATTAGTCAGAAAAGTTTTTAAAAAAATAGCCGATCTACAAGCTGTTTTTCAGATTGGGTTAGGGTTAGTTAACTATTGTTTTCAGGGACGTGCACAGATAGACTCTAGGTGGCGCTAGAGCACCTGCCCTTTGCCCTCTTGACCAGAAGTGCCCTTTTGAAAAAAAGGGAAAAAAATGTTGTTTTTTCAGTTTACAGCAGGGGTCTTCAACAGGGGGTCCGGGACCCCTAGGGGGTCCTCAGAGTTACTACAGGGGGTCCGCCAAATCTTTATGTGATATGATTTTTCTTTTTACCATAACCACTCGAAACCTAGCATCCCTTTTCTGAGGAGAACTTTAGCCAAAATTAGCAGATCTACCCAAGCCCACAGGCGTTGTGGGCTTGTAGATCGGCTATTTTTGGCAAAGAGGTATAGGTGTAGAGGGAAAAAAGAGCAGACCAAGTAAACAAAAAAAAGTATAATTTACTTGAGCACCTGCCCCTCAAAATGTCTGTGCACGCCACTGATTGTTTTAGTTACCTTTGAAAATACACAATCCTGTTTCAGTTAGTTATATTTTTTTGTAAAGCCTTGTTTTGTGGCTTAGGCAGCACAGCAGTGGGGACACACATTTCTTCCTTTTAGAAAGACAGAGTAATTTTTTTAAACATAATGAAAACAAGAAGTACAGTTGGAAGGGGGTACAGCAGTGTGTGTGTGTGTGTGTGTGTGTGTGTGTGTGTGTGTGTGTGTGTGAGTGTGAGTGTGAGTGTGAGTGTGAGCGAGAGAGTGAGAGAGTGAGACTGAGAGAGAGAGAGCTCGGGTGTTCATATAGAAAGTTGAATGTTTACATCAGCACAGGCTATGTTGATAAAGAATGGTGATGTTTGCTTTCATGCAGTATTACACACTTTACTTAAGACAGGCAAGGCCATTGTATTTAGTCTTCACTTAGTATTGTATTGTTATTTATGTATTGTTTATTCGCTCAGGCATTTCTAAGGACAGCTAAAGGTCCTGCTTGCTTTGGGTCCTAAAGGCCCCTCTTTTTGTCCACTAAATTCAAATGTAAACTGACAAAGGACTCAAGCAGCAAAGCAGAGCAGAGAGGAGGATTTCTGCTTTCATAACTAAGTAAGTAAATATTTAAATGCTGTACTGATCTCTTTAGTTTGTAGATTGTGCATTACTCTGTAAAAAAATCAAACACTTTATTTTCATGCTGTTTTATGCTGCTCAGTTTTCATTTTAGTAATTTTACTTTTGGTACTTTAAGTATATTTTGATAACAATACTTTTGTACTTTTACTCAAATTACATTTTGAACAAGGGCCTTTTACTTGTAACAGAGTATTTCGACATCGCAGTATTGATACTTTTACTTAAGTAAGAAATGTGAGTACTTTTTCCACCGCTCTAATCAGATTATTTTATTTAGTCCCATGTTGCGCCCCCTACAGGTATGGTCACTGGTAATTTATATTGCCCAGATCTGTAGGGGGCGCAGTGGAGTAAATCAAATAATTTCCGTTTTGTGGTCGACATATTTTATTTTCTGCCAAAAAAAGGTGTATTCTACAGAGAAGGTGGGGTGCTGAGAGGCTTCCCACCTCCGAGAATAGACTTTCAACAACACAAAACAACCTTTGTTTCGGTGAATAATGACGTGGTTTTGTTTCTTTTCACTACAGTAGGGGCCCTCACAGGGCAGTGGAATTCTTTGTCTATGAACAGAACGGAGCGCCTGGCAGAGTCTGGAACCAGGCTACTGGCAGAGCGTTAGAGAGAACAACTCACTACGCACGCGCTGGACCAGGGCTAGCTAGGTGGCTACATGTCACGCATGCGTAGAACAACTTCTGTTGTAGTTCTGTGATCACAGCCGTTTGGTTTGCTTGGTTGCCAAGACTTTTTTGTTGTTGTTATAAGCGACTTTGGACTTGTTTCCAAAGTGTAGTTTCATATTTGGGCTTGTTTCCTAATGTTGTTTAAACCAGTGGTTCTTAAACATATTAATGTCAAAATTATGTATTTGTCCACAAACCCCCCTTCAGAAAATATTTTGTGCCAGGGACCCCCATACAAGATTTGTGTTTAAAAAATGTTCCAAAAATGACCTAATTTTATTTGCTCAAGTCAAGATTAATCTTTTCTTTTTTGAAAATATCTGCAAGCTCACAACAAGCTTGTAGATCGGCTATTTTCAAATAGCCGTAGTAGCCTAGTCAGTACTCAGTGTCACTTACTTCCTTTGGGCTTGTTTTCATAGAACTGGTTGCTTATTTCTATCGCAGAATCTGGCAACACTGGTTAACACGACGTGTTTACATGGAGACGCAGCCTATGGACGCAGCTCCGTTCCTCTATCAGTAATAACACTTCCGGTCTTTGAGCAACAATAAGGTTTCTGGTTACCTTCAAAATAAGATCACACTTTTTTAAAATGTTTTTTAAAAGGCACAAATCTATTTTACGTTAGAAGTGCTGCCACCCACAGCCGTCCAGTCCAGCGTTAGAGGCTATGCACTCCATTGAACAGCATGTATCCATTTAGATAAATTATTAATGATATTATATTAACATGTAATTTAATATAATATCTGACTGCATTATAATGATCTCAAACAGAGTCAACAGTAGCAAAATAAACATTACAATATTTGGACTGTGAGAATCAAGGAACGATGGGTACACTTTCATTCCTTAAAACGCTCATAGTTATGATAATAGGTCTACACAGAAATTGATTTGATGACTGAAGCGGTGTAAGACCCAATAATAACCATTCATTACTTAAAAGTTAATATCTCTGTATGATTGCATGCGCCGATCACACGTCCCAGGCGGGGGGTCTGGCGGTCCACCCCCAGAAACTTTTTTAACATAGTAGATGTCATTTCCTGTGTTCTGGTGAATTTTGGGAGTTTCTCCTGGATTCCCCCAAATGTCTCAGGAGACATGGTTGAAATCCAGGAGACTCCTGCAGGATCCAGGAGTGTTGGCAGCCCTAGAAGGCAGATAGACAGTAACAAAAACAATAGTATCAAGCTTCGGGGCGGCTGTAGAAAACATTCAAGGCATATTTGCCAGCACTAGCCTATATATGGAGATCCCCATAAATGGAGACTATCAACTTACAAAGTCGTCATAAATACCTGAACGTGTGTCATATATACGGAGTCTGACATCAGCAACCTCTGCCCAGATCTCCATATATAGAGATAACCGTCACGTCCAGGACTGACAGCATAGTCCCATATTCGGGCATAACCGACAGTATAAAAGGCTCGATGTGCCTTAGTTGGAGTCAGTCCCAGCAGCGACTCCGAGAGAGATTAACCGCTAACAGAGAGAGAAGCCTCGAAGAGATTCCAGCAATAGTCGATTGCCACAGCCTAAAGCATATTCTCATAGTGGCTTTCTGATCTGGATAACGAGCCAGCCGATTAAGAGTTTCTATAATGGTCCTTTACATATGTATCAATCTATCAACAGGACTCCAAGATGTTCCTCCTGATCACTGCTACGCTGGACCTGGAGATGTGGCCTGTGATGTCTGCACTGGGAGGAGACTGAAAGCTGTGAAGACTTGTCTTCAGTGTCTGGTCTCTTACTGTGACACTCACCTCCAGCCTCACTATCAGTCTCCTGCCTTTAAGAGACACAAGCTGGTCAAAGCCTCCAGCGAGCTTCAGGAGAACATCTGCTCTCGTCACGACGAGTTGAAGAAGCTTTTCTGTCGTACCGATCAGCAGTGTATCTGCTCTCTGTGCTCTGTGGACGAACACAAAGGTCACGATACGACCTCGGCTGCAGCAGAACGTACTGAGAGACAGAAAGAGCTCGATACGAGTCAGCAGAACATCCAGCAGAGAATCCAGGAGAGAGAGAAAGACCTGAAGGTGCTTCACCAGGAGGTGGAGTCCATCAACCACTGTGCTGACAGAGCAGTGAAGGACAGTGACACCATCTTTACTGAGCTCTTCTCTTCCATGGAGAGAAGACGATCTGAGGTGAGGGAGCAGATCAGAGAGCAGCAGGAACGTGAAGTGAGTCGTGCTGAAGAACTGAGGAGGCGCGTGGAGCAGGAGGTCGCTGACCTGAGGAGGAGACACGCTGAGCTGGAGCAGCTCTCGCTCACAGAGGATCACATCCATTTTCTACAGCGTTACACCTCCTCCCTCTCAACGATCAGTGAATCTACCCACCCAGTCAGCAGCAATGTCCGTCCTCTGAGATACTTTGAAGATGTGACTGTGGCCGTGTCCAAGATGAGAGACAGACTAGAGGACATTCTTACAGAGGAAGGGACAAACGTCTCAGAGACAGTGAACAGAGTGAAGAAATCAAAAAAGAAGAAGAAAAAAACAATTCACAGGGTCCAGGCAGGTCTGTCAGCACCACCAGAACCCAAGACCAGGGATGAGTTCTTACAATATTCACGTCCAATCACACTGGATCCAAACACAGTAAATGAAAAGCTGTCTCTGTCTAAAGGGAACAGAAAAGTAACATATACGAACAAACCAGAATCATATCCTGATCACCCAGAGAGATTCTCTATGTGTGAACAGGTTCTGAGTAGAGAGGGTCTGACTGGACGCTGTTACTGGGAGGTAGAGTGGAGTGGAGAACTTCATATAGCGGTCTCATATAAAGATATCGGCAGAAACGGTTTTGAAGATGACTGTACATTTGGATGGAATGATAAATCGTGGACTTTACTGGATAACAAACGTGATCGGTCTACTATCTATCACAACAACTATTGTAGTACGATGAGTGAGTATCATGTGTCCTCCAGAATAGGAGTGTACCTGGACCACAGTGCAGGTACTCTGTCCTTCTACAGTGTGTCTGACACCATGACTCTCATCCACACAGTCCACACCACGTTCACACACAGCCTCCATGCTGGATTTATGTTTATTATACCAGGAAGTGCTGCTGAGTTGTGTGTCCTCAAGTAGATCACTCATGTCATGAGTCCAGAATAGTTTCTTTAATATTATTGTATTGTTTTTCTCTCGGCCTGAAAAATGTCAACTTTTTGTTAAGGGGAAATAAAAAAAGTTGCTCTTAGACGTTGTCACCTGCTTTATGTTATTTGTCTGATGGGAAGATTTTGTATGATTTGTTAACCGCTTTGAACTTGATAAGCCTATTTTGTCAGAATAGGAGAAATCTGATTTTAAAATAATAATACAAATATTTCAATCAAAAAAAATATATATATTGTTTAACAGATTTTCAACACTTCAAAAAGCTTACATTTTATTTTTAAGTTCACAACACTTCGCGATGCCTTGTGAGCTTGTAGATTTTTGCTCTGCGTCGTGTATATAAGAGCTTAAAGTGGATGATAATTTATTTTAATATGTTCTCTTGTATGTATTCATACACCTTCTTGGTACCATTTGTTATGATGTTATTATTACTTTATGGATTTCATTGATATTCCATGTGAAATATTGATTTTATTTTTCAACTCATTCACAGAACAAACATTACACATGAAATGAGATAGACCTGTTGGAATTAATAATTATATTATAATTCATTTATAAATCATAAAAAGTAACCAACATGATGATAATGGTAGAGTAAATGTTAGTGTATGAGTGTATATTATTCTATAGAACTGGGGACCTGCAACGTGAGGAGTCGTGTGCTTGTAGATCGGCTATTTTCACAATGTGTGCCTGTTTCTTAGCCAATAATTCAATTTAAAAAAACATTTTTAAGTATAGTTTGATTACTTTTGATGCAGTAATGGTCTTTTTTATTATATTAATGTCTTAAAATTCCTCCAATTGTCACTTCATAAATGTGCAGATACCCTGTATACACTTATACTTATAAGTATAACCAATTAAATAATCTTGTGAATAAAGTGACATTAAAGATGAACAAAGCAAACATTCTATTCTAACAGTCTGTGTAGAGAGGTAGTGAGGGAGCTGATCAGAGAGAGCAGCAGGAACGTGAAGTGAGTCGTGCTGAAGAAGTCACTGACCTGAGGAGGAGACATGCTGAGCTCTGGACTAAATATCATTCGATTTTAGTCGACTAAATCTACAGTTGATTTAGTCGACTAAAATGTATTTTGGCGGTGCCTTGATGGCGTTGTAATGGCTGATTTTTACACTTGGTTGCATGCTGAAAATAGCAGATCTACAAGCTCACAAAGCGTCTGTGCTGTGAGCTGTAGATCGGCTATTTTCAGAGTGCAACACCCGAGCGCAACCAGACATTAAATGACTTGTCTTTCAGTTCTCCTGGATCTCTTCTCCACTAGTCCCTAACATTTTAGTCTAGTTTTTATTTGTTGACTAAATAGTCAATATATTTAGTCTAGTTTTAGTCATCATAGCTTTGTTTTCATTTAGTTTTCAGTGAAAAAAAGGTGGTCGAACATTTTTCGTCATCATTTTAGTCGACTAAATTAACACTGCAACTGAGTGCTATGTGTAGCAGAGACATGCAGATTAAATAGGCCCCCCCAAAGGGTCCCCAGCATTAAAGGAGGAGTTCACCCAAAAAAGTACTTATTTTCTATCAATTGCACACCCTATGAAGCCTTGAATCCATGGATTATTTTTTGTTTTTGTCGCATTCCTAAACTAATAATTTGATTCCCGTCTCCTACCGGCTAATGTATCCGGTAGGAGACACAAAGTAGATTATTTGTGTCTCCTACCGGAAATACACACGGTCATGAAATTATTGTTTTAGGAATGCCACAAAAACAAAATTAAATCCATGACATCAAGGCTTCATGGGTTGTGTAATTGATAGAAAATAAGTATTTTTTTGGGTGAACTCCTCCTTTAAATAATATACAACAGTGTTTCCCATACTGTTTAGCTCCAGACCCAAACTATAGTGAAAATAGCCTAGATCTATAAACTCACAATGAATCGTGAGCTTGTAGATGTGTCACTTATATTAGGCTACTTACATTTTCTAACATGTCCCCCTAATTTATGGAATTCCTTAGATTCTCTTTTTATGTCTTTATGTAATTCTTTAGAAAAATGCACGTTTTCTTTTTTTAATTTATGGAAAATTGGGATTATTATTATTTCTTAATCTGTTGATATAATATTAAAAACTAAATGTAGGAAACCAATAATAAAAACATTTTTGCTAATTTAAAACAAAAAGGTGACTTGGCCCAGTGTGTGTGAACATATGATAACAACTGTAATGTTTGAACTACTGTAATAGATGAGCACTTCTGTTGACATTTACATCATGTGGTCAAGGAGGACATCTAGTACTGGTGGTCCTCTGGTTCTGGTTCTAGTTCTTATCACAGCCGTTTGGTTTGCTTGGTTGCCAAGTCCTTTTATTACAAGCGACTTTAGGCTTGTTTCCAAAGTGTAGTTGCATATTTGGGCTTGTTTCCTAATGTTGTTTAAATGAGTGGTTCTTAAATATCTTCATGTCAAAATTGCGTATTTGTCCACAAACCCCCCCTTCTGAAAATATTTTGTGCCAGGGACCCCCATACAAGATGTGTGCTTCAATGACCTCTTTTCATTTGCTAAAGATTATTTTTTATTTCTTTTTTGAAAATAGCCGATCTGCAAGCTGACAACGCGGTGCATCGCGGCGCGTTGTCAGCTTGTAGATCGGCTATTTTCAAATAGCCGTAGTAGCATAGCCCTAGTCACTTCTTTTGGGCTTGTTTTCTTAGAACTGGTTGCTTGTTCTTAACACAGAATCTGGCAACACTGGTTTAACACGCCCACATGTTTACATGGAGAAGCTGCGAAGTGCAGCTTTGTCAAATATTTCCACTGTGGAAATTATGGAGGATTCACTTTATTGCGTTTTTTTCAACCCCCAATAACACCGTCTTGTCTAAACGGACGGCACACATCTGATCTTTTATTTTCGTCAGAGGCCCGGTTTAGACGACAACAACGGCCGTTGTTGTCGTCTAAGTTGTCTTTAAGATGGCACAGCAGGGAGTTGTGGACCAGGAACAGTTGTGTTGTTCTATCTGTCTGGATCTACTGAAGGATCCAGTGACTGTTCCCTGTGGACACAGCTACTGCAGGAGGTGTATCGAGGGATTCTGGAACCAGGATGATCAGAGAGGGAGGTTCAGCTGTCCACAGTGCAGACACACCTTCATCACAAGACCTGTTCTGAAGAAGAACACCATGTTGGCTGATGTGGTGGAGAGCCTGAAGAAGACAGGTGAGACCTTTAAGTTCTCTTGTAAATACAGCTGTCTGTCTGTCTGTCTGTCTGTCTGTCTGTCTGTCTGTCTGTCTGTCTGATTGATTGTTTGAATATTTGATTACACAGATATGCAAACAGCACGAGTACAGTCACTTGGTCTAAAAGGATAACACAAAATCCATTGAGGTCCTATATATTCAAAAACAATGTCATCAAAGATATGAACGACCATAGGGCATAGCAGTGGCGTGGTGGCCATTTTCTGGTTCCACTCCAAAATAGTCAATGCATTTCCCCCATTGACATTTCCAAAAATATTTATATCAATTCATTTAAGCCTACAATCAAGCCATCCAAAACAAAACGGCAAACAAATAGAGGATATTTATTTAATATAGTATATCATGTATTTAAATATATAATAAATAAGAAATCACAGAACAAAAATGTTTTATGGTCATGATTCAGCAGGACCCTGGATGGCTTGATTCTAGGCTTAAAATAATTGATATAAATACAGAATATTTCGAAAATACTTTAACCAGGAAGTTAATGGAGCAGTAAATCTTCGGATCACGTTATCTCCTGGTGCTGTGGGAGAAAAAAAAGGGGGGGAAATCGTCCAAAGTCGCAACCTCACTTATACACTATTTGTAACAACAAGGCCGAGTGGTAGGCTATCCTGAGGGGAAAGAATATGTTAGACACACTTTCTACATAGATCCTACATAGAACATATTATACTCCAGTGAAATTGAACGCCATGCACCCAGAAATTTCCTTTTTTTGTGTTGGAGATGTAAGGGGAAAAAAGGGTCTTTCTTACATATGTTATGGTCCTGCCATAGACTTGTCCTGTTTTGGGAAGATATATGTTCCTTTATGTCATCTTGTCTTGACCGTAGGCTGATGCCCTCCCCTCGCCTCTGCCTGATCGGCAATTTCAAACATGGTGACACAGCTACCAAACATACAGCTACCAGCTGTATACATACAGCTAAACACAGCTACCAAAGAAAAACATGTATTGCTGTAAATTGGAAAGCCCCTCCCCCCCCCCCCCCCCCAACACTGTCCCCTCCAACACTGGCCCAATGGAAGACAGAAATATCAAGTTATATTACTTGCATTACAAAATTACGTGGAAGTTGGACATTTATGATAAAATATGGACTCCTTACATATTCTCAGATCCATCATTTTAAAAGATCCTGGAGGGTGTTGGAAAGGCAGCTGCATCTGTAAACCTAGCAAGGTGTTTTGTTTTTGGTGTCCTTTTTTGTTATTTTAATGATTTTTTAATGTATTTGGTGATGTTTTTTGTATCGTCTGTTACACTGTATTCTGTTAAAAAACAAAAAAACAGATTGGTGTTAAGGCAGATAGACGGTAACAAAAACAATAGTTATCAGGCAGCGGAGACATGCTGGCTCCTATAGGCTACCAGATATGAGGGTATATACAGGCACATCCAAATGAAATAATGATTTCATCAGATTGATAAATACATATTATGTATCAATCTATCAACAGGACTCCAAGATGTTCCTCCTGATCACTGCTACGCTGGACCTGGAGATGTGGCCTGTGATTTCTGCACTGGGAGGAGACTGAAAGCTGTGAAGACTTGTCTTCAGTGTCTGGTCTCTTACTGTGACACTCACCTCCAGCCTCACTATCAGTCTCCTGCCTTTAAGAGACACAAGCTGGTCAAAGCCTCCAGCGAGCTTCAGGAGAACATCTGCTCTCGTCACAACGAGGTGAAGAAGCTTTTCTGTCGTACCGATCAGCAGTGTATCTGTTACGTGTGCTCTGTGGAAGAACACAAAGGTCACGATACAACCTCTGCTGCAGCAGAACGTACTGAGAGACAGAAAGAGCTCGATACGAGTCAGCAGAACATCCAGCAGAGAATCCAGGAGAGAGAGAAAGACCTGAAGGTGCTTCAGCAGGAGGTGGAGTCCATCAACCACTGTGCTGACAGAGCAGTGGAGGACAGTGACACCATCTTTACTGAGCTCTTCTCTTCCATGGAGAGAAGACGATCCGAGGTGAGGGAGCTGATCAGAGACCAGCAGGAACGTGAAGTGAGTTGTGCTGAAGAACTGAGGAGGCGTCTGGAGCAGGAGGTCACTGACCTGAGGAGGAGACATGCTGAGCTGGAGCAGCTCTCACTCACAGAGGATCACATCCATTTTCTACAGCGTTACACCTCCTCCCTCTCAACGATCAGTGAATCTACACACCCAGTCAGCAGCAATGTCCGTCCTCTGAGATACTTTGAAGATGTGACTGTGGCCGTGTCCAAGATGAGAGACAGACTAGAGGCCATCCTTACAGAGGAAGGGACAAACGTCTCAGAGACAGTGAACAAAGTGAATACATCAAAAAAGAAGAAGAAAAAAAAATCTAAACCAGAACCCAAGACCAGAGCTGACTTCTTACAATATTCACGTCCAATCACACTGGATCCAAACACAGTAAATCAAAATCTGTCTCTGTCTAAAGGGAACAGAAAAGTAACACTGATGGACCAACCACAATCTTATCCTGATCACCCAGAGAGATTCACAGGATGGCATCAGGTTCTGAGTAAAGAGGGTCTGACTGGACGCTGTTACTGGGAGGTAGAGTGGAGTGGACTCTTGGTTATGATAGCAGTCTCATATAAAGATATCAGCAGAGATGTCCCTTACCAGTGGTCTGGTGATGAATGTAGATTTGGATTCAAAGATACATCGTGGTGTTTACTGTATAACGAACATGGTTGTTGTGTCATGCACAGAAACGTTGATACTCACATTAGTGGGCATCGTAGGTTCTCCAGAGTAGGAGTGTACCTGGACCACAGTGCAGGTACTCTGTCTTTCTACGGTGTGTCACCATGTGACACCATGACTGTCCTCCACACAGTCCACACCACGTTCACACACAACCTCCATGCTGGACTTGGGCTTCTTCATTCAGGAAGTGCTGCTGAATTGTGTGACCTCAAGTAGATCACTCATGTTATGAGTCCAGAACAATTTCTTTATTATTGTACTGTTTTTCTCTCGGCCTGAAAAATGTCAGCTTTTTGTTAAGGGGAAATAAACAAATTTGTTCCTAAACGTTGTCACCTGAATCAGGTTTATTTGATTTGTCTGATGGGATGATTTTGTATGATTTGTTAACCGATTTGAACTTGATAACCCTATTTTAGTCATAATAGGAGAAATCAGATTTTAATATAATACAATTATATTTAAATCAAAAATATACACATATTCTTTAACAGATTTTCAACACTTTTCTAAAATCTTTATTTTTAAGCTCACAACAAATCGCGATGCCTTGTGGGCTTGTAGATCAGCTTCTCACCTTGTATTCATACACCTTGGTACCATTTGTTTTGTTATGATGTAATCATTACTTTATGGATTTGATTTGATATTCCATGTGAAATATTGATTTTATTCTCATTCACAGAACAAACATTACACATGAAATGTGACAGACCTGATAATAATGGTAGAATAAATGTTAGTGTATCAGTGTGTATATTCTATAGAACTGCAACGTGAGGAGTTGTGTGCTTGTAGATCGGCTATTTTCACAATGTGTGCCTGTTTCTTAGCTAATTCACAATTTGCCCAATTTTACAAAAAAATGTTTAAGTATAGTTTGTTGATTACTTTTGACGCAGTAATGCTCTTTTCATTTTATTATATTAATAAGGTCTTAAAATTCCTCCAATTGTCACTTCATGAATGTGCAGATACCCTGTATACACTTATACTTATAAGTATAACCAATTAAATAATCTTGTGAATAAAGTGACATTAAAGATGAACAAAGCAAACATTCTATTCTAACAGTCTGTGTAGAAATTTTGACACAGTAACTTTTAACCCATTGAGACCTGAAGCCGATTCTACATGTCTCCTAAATCCCAACAGTATTCTGAAAAACGTATGTTT